>NC_056730.1:269086434-269168934 GCF_019279795.1 Protopterus annectens | reverse complement strand
TTGGACTCTTTCCACTTCCCTACCCTAACTCAACCCCCCCTCCATTACACCTGTGCTTATAACCATTGCCTCCTCCAACTCAAAATAATACCTATCTTATTTCATCCAATCATCCCACAAACTTTTCCCTCTAAAACTACCTCTCTATTAACAACTTCTCCCACCTTGCCACCTACATCCTCCAGTAGCAGCACACCCCCTCCATTTCATCACCTCTGTAATCCACTACTTACTTTAGTAGTTTCACCCCCCTCTCTAATTCTCACATCATCATTATATATCTCTAGTCCTAGTTATATTGTACACTTTGAACTCATCAAACTGTCCTTTTGCCAGCACTTTAACTAACCCAAACCTCAAATATAGCTAAACCACAACCAATCACACTGCTATACTTCCAAGTGATCATATTTCCTCTACTCTTCCTCCTTAGTCATCTAACCTCCTTTCAGTCCCTCACCCCAATAAGCCACTATCACCAATCATCTTTCACAGCTCAGTACTTACCACTAAACACAGATAAAAAAACAATCAAAATAGTCTCCACATTATACTCTATATATTCTATTCACCTTAAATGCAACACATTCCACCTAAATGTCACCCTTTGTAAGCAAACACAAAACAACAAGAGTCGAGAAGCAGTTGAGAAGCATTTGATACCCCAGAAATACCAACTGCTTACTAAACTTAAATTGATGGATGACATAAACCCCAACCCAGGAGCATTCACGCATGATTCCCACTTTAACCAACCTTTCTCTTCTACCCAATATCCTACATTGTTCTTCTCCTCCTCCCCAAATGAGTACATATTAGAAGCATCTATTACAAGTTTCTAGACCTCAATACTTGGGTAAACCAGTATTAATCTGATATCTAAGTGACAACAGGAATTAGGCATAAAAGCAACACCAAAAATAATGTACTGCTTCATCTAAACATATTCAGGGTAGAGAGAAAACACAAACAAACTGGTGGCATAACTGTACTATTTAAAATCATCTACAATTATACAAATGTGTGTGTGTGTGTGTGTGTGTGTGTGTGTGTGTGTGTGTGTGTGTGTGTGCGTGTGTGTGCGTGTGTGTGTGTGTGTGTGTGTGTGTGTGTGTGTGTGTGTGTGTGTGTGTGTGTGTGTGTGTGTGTGTGTGTGTGTGTGTGTGTGTGTGTGTGTGTGTGTGTGTGTGTGTGTGTGTGTGTGTGTGTGTATTTATTGCTAATATTTTAAAAGTGTCCCTATCTGATTCTGTTAAGATTTGTTGCATTCTTCTCTATTTTCACTTAACATTGGCCATAAATTCATACAGATTGAAATGCAAACCACTCTATCTAGCCCATGTCATATATTTATAGAATGCAAGATATGTCAGGGGAATGTATGTGCATAGCAGTGTGTATTATAAGTCTGGGATATTGTTGGTTTTGTGTCTCTGGGAGAAGCTCCTGGCATGCTGACAGCTCATAATAGGATACTGAAGCAGGTGTGCAGTTGTGGGATGCTAAAGCAGGTGTGCAGTTTTGTAGATGCTTTTATTAAAATGTTTTCTCAGTATATAAGTTATTGGTATCTTTTCTGATACTTTTTCTCTAGGGCAAAAGTATGTTGCATGGGATAAAATTTAACAGCGGCTATAGCAGTGTGTCTTAAGGGAGGAATATCATTGGCTTGTTAAAGATAATTTCAGCACATCCTAAATATATGAAGTGGAATCACTGAAAAACACATTCAGAGAACCTAAGACAAATCTTATTTATTTATGTATTTATTTATTTATTTATTTGACATTTGTTAACTGGAATAATTCATCTGAGCAAAAGCCCTTTTTCAGTGGAGGCCCGAGGAGAAAATTTCCACAGTACAAGTAAGCAAGAAAATGTACAAAACTGAAGATGAATGCAGTGAAAAAATTACAATAAAACAGTTAAGCAAATGTAGATAAAGCTCCACAGTACAATATAGTAAGAGGCATTATAACATTGAAGAAAAACATAGCAAACAAATATACAATAAAACATTTGAATGAATTTACATAACACAGTGGGGTATCTTTAGAGGATAATGGTACAATACAGAGACACTGAGTGAGTTATGGTTGTAGGGAAGGGAGGAATAGAGACGATAGTGATAAAGAAAGGGGTGGGCTCATGTGGGATGATTACAGAGACAAATCCATGTGCTATTAAGGTACAGTTTGAGAGTTTTCCTGAATTCTTGGATGTAGGAAATGTTTCTAAGGTTCATAGAGAGCTTGTTCCATAAAGAGCAGGGAAGTAGCTATAGAGGTACCGTCCAAATGATTTTTTAGGTTTGCAAATTTGTAAGAGACATTGGTCAGAGCTTCTGAAGGATCAAGGGGGCTTATAGAAGGAGACAAGTGAGGAAATGCTGGGGCAAAAGGAGAGCATATTCATAATAGTATGGATAATGAGAAGTTGGGTAAATAAGAGTTGATTAGGAAACTCTAGCCAGCTGAGTGTCTGGAGAGTGTGACAGTAAGGGCAGATTGGTTGCAAATCCTGCAACTTTTTTGTAGGTGGTTTCAAGTTTGGAAAGTAGTGAAGAGTGTAAGTTTGTTAAAATTTGAGAGCTGTAAAAGAGGTTGGGGAGAAGGTAAGCTTGGGTTAGTGAGATCCTGGAGTTGGGTGTGAGGAACTTTTTGTTTCTATAGAGCAAACCAAGCTTTTGGTGTGTTTTCTTGATGCAGTTAAGTACATGAAGGTCAAATTTTCGTTGATCGTCCACTATTACTCCAAGCAGTTTAGTGTGTGATTCAGCTATGATCATATTGTTGTTCAGGGAAGAGATGGTGAATGAGGATTTATGATGGAAAATGGAATTTGGGAGGAAAAGAAGATGTTTTGTCTTTTTTAGGGTTTAGTATGAGTTGGTTGTTAGTGAGCCATGTTTCAGTGAGGTTGAAAGATGGTTGTGTCAGATTTAGGGTGTCCCCAACCAATAAACTTGTATATGCTAACTCCACAGTCACACAAAAATTGGAAAAGGGCAATGTCAATGGTCCTGAAAGTTTATCTACACTGGTCATATACAGTAAGGCAAATTATGACGTTACAAATGGTAAAGTTTACAGTTTCCATAGCAAGAAAATGTCTCCTCTCATTGACTTTTCTCTTTTTGCAACCCCACCCTTTCTACCATTTTTCTCCCCTTTCATATTATTTGCTGGCATCGACATAGAGTAAGCCTTATTGCAATAGTCCATTTTTCTAAAAAGTAAACTAGTGAAAGTAACATCAATTCAACTTAGTCAGACCCTTTGGAATCATCTAGTTTGCCTCGTTTTCAGTTCAGAGTGACTTATTTTTCAGATACACTTAAATCAATATGGTATTATCCTTACTGAAATGACTGCCTAGGAGTCAGACCAATAATTGTTTATGTCTTGACCCTTACTCAAACAGGAACAGAAAGATAAGATGGGAGTATTATAGCTGGATCTCTCAGTCTGTACACTAATCCTCCCTTTACTGTGCATCAAGAGATGCCACACATTAAAAAACAAAATAAAACGTCTACCCAAATGTTGCTGCTTACTGTTTTGTATGTGCTACTTAAAATCACATATAAGCAATACTGTTTTTAAGTACACAGCTATATTATTACCATGCTGCTCAACCTTCTGTCTACAAAATGGGAATACACTTTGTTGCAGGTTCTTACAATGTGAACAAATGGGTGACATTTGGAAAATCTACTAACATCTTACTAGCCACTTCAACTAGGAAGCTCACAAGATGGCTAAACATTGTTACTATAATTCAGTATTATTTAACATGGCTATTGGATAAAAATTATTATAGGTTCATAGGTAAGTACTAGACTATCTGTCCGAGGGCATATATAAGCCTAGCCAGAATGTGTTGGCTTTCGCTGCCCCCTTAGATTAGTTCCCTGTGCTTTGGTCCAGCAGAGCCACTGCAGTAATCCCCGGAGTAAATTTTATGTTTCCCATCCACTCGTCAAGGTTTCTCTTGAAGAGTGTTAGTGAGGGGCTTTGCCTAATGTAGATTGAAATCCTGTTCCAAATCATGGAGAGTCTCTGGGCAGGAATCTATCCTCCAGCACGTCCTATTTATCGTTGTGGTGAGGTTTAGATCCCTAGAGTGTGCGGCTCTTGGGAATTTTTTTTTTTTTAGGTGGAGCATGTCCATCAAATCTGGGTTAGACATGGCCTTGTATGTCAGGCAGAGATCACCTGTGAGTAAACGGTATGCAATCGAGTACAGCTGGAGTTTTTTCAGTCGGGCTGCATAGGGCATATGTTTGAGGCCAGTAATCATCTTGGTGAGGTACTTCTGTGGTCTTTCCAGCTGTTGCAGGTGTCATGTAAGGTACATCCCAAATGGGGCGTTGTACTCTATGATGGGTCTGATGATTGATGAGTAGAGGGGCACAATAACCTCTTTTGTTCTAGATGTGAACTCTTTTGTGATTAGGTGGGCCACATAGAAGGATTTTCTAGCCACCTTGGCAATATGATTATCAAAGGAGAGATTACTACCTACTTGGGTCCTCAGATCCCTTATTACATTTTCTGTATTTAGGGGACTACCACATATGTGGTAGTTCACAGGTACTTTGTTTTTTCCAAAGGGGATGGCTATGCACTTTTTCACATTTAGCTTGAGGCCATGATTTTGACACCAGATATCCGTCTCAGTGAGACCCTTCTGGAGGATGTCAGTACCAGCTGGAGAGTCAGTTATGGCCCCCAGTTTGCAGTCATCTGAGAACTTGGTCAGCCATAGTCCTCCTGTACTTGCCTGTACCTCTGAGAAGTATATACCGACAGGATGGGTCCCAGGACCGAGCCCTGGGGGATGCTACTTGTAACTGGTTTTAGAGTCAGACCTAGAACCTGCAACTCTCACCATGTGGGTTCTATCCATGAGCCAACTGGCAACCCATCTCATGACATAGGGGTTTATGTTCAGGCTGGTGAGCTTGTCTATAATACCAGAATAGGGAATGGTGTTGAAAGCCTTTGCAAGGTCTAGGTAGGCTGTGTGGACCTCCTTTCCCTCATCTAATGCCTTAGTAACTGTCTCAAAGAAGTCCACCAGGTTTAGGAGGCATGACCTGCTCTTAACAAAGCCAAACTGGATAGGGTCCAATGTTTGAAGGTTCCCAATGTCTGTGTTAATGAATTTCATGATGATGCACTCCATAGCCTTGCAGACCAGGCTAGTCAGGCATATAGGGCGATAGTTCCCGGGGTCTGTTGTGGCTCCACCTGTTTTGAGTGGGATAACTGTTGCTGTGCACCACTCTATGGGTACATAGCTTGTAGAGAGGTTGAGTTTGAACAGTGTGTTTAGGTGAGGAGTTAGTTCATTTTGGAGCTTGTGTAAGACACAGCCTGGGACACCGTCTGGTCCCAATGAATCTGTATTTCTGGCTTTGGATAGGGCTGTTTTAGCCTGTGTGTCAGTGATTGCCAGGGCACTACATTCTTCTGGTATGGTTATGGGCCCTTTAGGGGGTGAGAGGGGGTGAAGTTTGCACTAAACCTGTCTGCCAGAATGTTGGTAATATCAGTCGGTTCAGTGTATATTGTGCCATTCTGCACTAACTCAAAGCAGATCTAAAAGTTTCCACTTAGGTTCTTGACATAGCTAAAGAACGCTTTGTGGTTATCTTCGGAGTCCTTTGTAATTTTTCATTTGAAGCTAGCCTTGGATGATTTTATGAGGGATCGTAGTTTCTTGCTGATACTAATCAGGGATGTCTTGCCTTCTTGGGATTTTACTCTTTTCTGCGCTAGTTTCTTCCTTCTATTGTATAGCTTGTTTGTGGCATGGGGTCCACCAGACTAGTTTCCTTTTCTTGGAGGAGTGAGTCTTGTTTTTTCTTGGGATAGCACGATTCATGCATTCTTCCAGGTGCTCATAGAGTGCCTTTGTAAGGGATTCAGCAGCTTGGACAGTGTTGTCCTTTAGCATGGGGGCTGTGAAACTTTCCACCTCGGTCTTAAGTAATGTGAAGTTTGCTTTTGAAAAGTTTTTCACGGTGGTTTCTTTGATTGGGTGTGGGGGCGGAATGTGGATATCCAGAGTGATTAGTCTATGGTCTGATCTAACCAGCGAGGGTTTGACCTCTGGTGTAGAACACCGGTCGCCCATGTTGGTGATGACCAGATCCAATATGTTGTCACTTCTGGTGGGGATGTTGACCAGTTGATCCAGGGCATTTGAGTTTACAAATTCTAGGAAGCGTTGGGCAGGGGAGTTAGTACTTGAGTAGTTCTCCCAATTAATGTTTGGGTAATTGAAATCACCCAATATTAGGGCATTTGGTAGGACCTTCATATTTTCCAGTGTCTACAAAAACGTGGAATGGGGGTCCTGGTGGGTGATCTGTAGCAAGCTACAATTTGAATTGCAGTTTTGCCCATTGTTAGTTGCACATGGATGATCTCTGTGGCATTGTGCAGTGCCACTAACCTGGAGATGTGGGTATCCTTGATGAATATGGATACATCCCCACCTTTTGTGTTTCATCTGGGTTCTGTGGCTGAAACGTATGGTATGAGTTATAGCCTGGTAGTGCTGGGGTGCTCTTTGGAGCCTTAAACCAGGTTTCTGTTACTGCACAGATATCGATGTTCTCCATACTGAGGAGTACCTCGAGTGCATGCATTTTGAGGTTTAGACTTCTGGCGTTGAGTAGCATTACCCTCAGTTTTTGGTTACTTTTGCTATTTACGGTGGTGGGTTTGTCTTTTGAGCCTGGCCTAAAAAATGGCACTATGGGGATGGCAAAAGCCTTGGCCAGTATTATGTTGTGTTGTGATATCCATGGGACTGCTCTGCTTGTTAGACATTGGCTTTTCTTTTCTGTTGTGTTTTGCAAATAATCTAAGGGTGACAGGTGCAAGCCATCTCTTGCGAATCAATGTGGCTTATCGAGCATGTCATTCCAGGTGGACAGATACTGGATCCCCTTTGAATGACACCAGAAACTTAGCCAATTGTTGAAATTGATATTTTTTTCTTAATACTGTGGCATCATTCTTGGTGAGGGCAGGATGCTACTCATGGTCAGGGTCATACCGGCCTGGGATACATGATCATTGAACTCTTCCATGTCTCTTTTCATGTAGTCCAGGGAGGTACATCTCAGGTCATTCACACCAACATGGACAATGGCAGAGTCATATTTGTACTTTTTCTGGAGTGACCTGAGTGCTTGTGTTATGTGGCGGATCCTGGCACCCGACAGGCACCTAACTGTAACCTTCTCCTTGTCCAGCCTAGTTAGTGGGACATCAGTGTGCCTGACTATAGAGTCGCCTATTACTAGTATGTTGGGTATGTTATTTTGCCTTAAGAACCGTGATTGTGTGGCACACTGATTATGTGAAGTATGTGTTTCATGGTTTGTGATGGGGTGTGGAGGTTGTTTCGTGTCTGCTTTGGAGGTCTCTGTTGCTTTTGCAGATTTTTATTTAGAATCTCCAAGTATGTTTTTGTGTATCTATGTGTGTTAGTAGATCTATGTGAGACTGGTATTGTGTTGTAAGTATTTTTCTTCTCCTCTTGACAGTCAGTTCCACTCTTGGGTTGAGAGAGCTTTGCCTCCAGTTTGGCTGTATAACTGCATCTCTCGCATATATTGGTGTTTGGTGGTAGGAGGAGAGAGTTGCCTGTGTACATGAGGCAGTTGAAACATTGCCTCAAAATGCCCAGACTCACCAGTTGGACTGGAGAGTACACCTGAAACGGCCCTTTGCACATGCCCAAATAGATAAAGTGAGCTGTTTTACTGATTAGCTGGTAGGGACGAATAGAGAGCCTTGTCCTTCTGGACACTATAGGGGGTCTAGTGCTAGGGTTAATTAGTGCTTGCTATGAGTTTTGAGCAAGTGTTGGACTGTGAAATGAATGGTTTGAGTGCTTAAGTTGAACAACACTGAAGTTGTGACAGACCCTTTCAGGATGGAAAAGCGATGAACATGGACTTTTTAAAATTCAAAATGAGGAACGTTCCCCATAATTAAGTATACATGAAAGGTTTGTGCATTACTATCTGCATTAACTAGTTGCATCGCTTCACTCTGCTACTATTCTCATTGCTCTTTTGCTAAGCCTATCGGCCTACTTTACTACTCAGTGTTTGTGACTGTGGAACGTCCATTTTTTAAATAGTGAAACCACCTCCTTGTACACTGGATGCCGTGCTGCTGCCCCTGGCCTTTCCCTTTGAAAAATGTCCCAAGCGAAGGCTAGATTTTCAGATGTGACGTGAACTCACATGCCATACACTTACATGTGAACTATATTCATAACAGCGATAATATCAGTCCTGGAAATTATATATATATATATATATATATATATATATATATATATGTGTATATATATATATATATATATATATATATATATATATTCATACTGGATCACTTCTACACAGCAATAGAACACTTGTCTCCATTCATTTCATTTGTAATTTAAAATCTTAACAATTTCTCATAAAGCCTGTATGATACTGCAAGTGTTAAGTAATGGGTGTTCAAGTAAAACAAAAATAATACAGAAAAATATAATAAAACTAAGACTGAAATTATAATTACAAGTACTTTTTTATAAATTTTCATAAATAATTACATATCATGGGGCAACAGTCTCAGCAAAATTAGTTTTTAACAGCAGTTAATTGAATAGTACACAGGGATGGACAAAAAACGGAATGGAAAATTGCTCTAGTATACAATAACGGTAATCAATGGTGGTCAAGGCTTGTGCATTATTTACTCACCTGTGCTTTCTTTCACCATTGTGGTTAAATATTAGCACTTACCTTGGAATAGTTAGTTTAAATTCTGCTATAAGTGCAGACTGAGTTTACATCTGCCTGGGCGTATGTGCATGTGAAGCACGCATGGTCCTTCTTAAAGGAAAAGATGCCTGAAAATGAAATTGGGATTTAAAGGGGCCAATCAGGAATTCATGGCACCCTATTATTGTGAACCTAAAACTGGGAAATACTGAGGGATTCCGGGCAGTTGAGAGGTATGATAGCAACATCCCATAACAAAAACATTTCAACATAAGTACTCAACCTTGGAGGCTTTAACAAAGAAACTTTCATCTTGTATCTAAAACTTTTTGATTGGATGACATAAAATACCTAACCCTAGATGGCAGTATAGCACAGTTCACCAGTACCTTTCTAAACATCCTATGTGAGCAAGCTAGTCCATATCAGACAATAAAAAGTGTTAAAGCAAACATTGACTCGGTTGTCATGAAATACAAAGCACCTCATGAGACAAAGAAACAGAGTTTGGAAAACTTGGGGATAAAACAGTCAAATATACAAACATATAGGTAAATTAGAAAACAATGCCCACATTAAGCTGGATAAAAAACATACTTCACATATCTACAAAATAAAAACTGTAATAGCCCTAAAATGGTCTGGTCCTCCATTAATCAGCTACTTTAATCCCAGCCCTGCTGAAATTGCCAATGAGTTTAACTCCTACTGTATTCAGTCAATCATTACCATACTTAAAACTTAGCTCTTCAGATCAGCCTACTAATCTACCCTGTAAACTAACATTTCAACTAGTCCCCACTGCCACTATTAAAAAACTATCGCAAAAACTAAGGCCTACCTCTTTAGGTCTAATCTTCTGCCAGGAGAACACCTTAAAATTTCAGCTTAGGGCATAACATATCCAATCTCAATTCTCATTATTCAATCAGTGAATCTCCTCATTCTAAAATTGTTCAGTAACACATACAGTGACAACTTATATATTTTATCATGAAAAACACACTACTCTTACCATCATAAAAGAGCTTCCACCTCATCACAGCACCTCCACCACCGTCCCAAGTTTTATCAACACCATCAGCACAAAAGAAACAAGGGCAAAATAATATCTGCTATTTTTCTTGAGCTCTCCAATTGTACTCATTATATCGATGTGTGTTCAGAGAATTATCATGCTGCCTGTCTCAAATGTTTGTCATATTGCTTGCCTATTGTACACAGTATTGTCATATCACTTTCTCCTCATTTCAGCAATAATACTTTGTGGCTGCTCATACAAATCATTAAATCCAGACAGTGCAATCTGTTGATCTGAGCATTCATACATTCTTACAAAGCTAATCACCCTTGTGAGTGTATCTGAGCCTATAGATTTGTTCAGAGAAGAATACTGATGTCCTTTTTAGCAATACAACATAAAGGTCCATGGGAAATTCTATCCATAATGGACATGTTTCCGTCTCTGTGTAAATTGTCCATCTCCTTGTCACCGACATACACCTACATTAATTTCTTTATTTGACATTTGTATTATGTTGTGTTGTGATATCCATGGGACTGTTCTGCTTGTTAGACATTGGCTTTTCTTTTCTGTTGTGTTTTGCAAATAATCTTTACAGATCATGGGACCCATAGACATTCTCTTAACTGAAGATGACAGCATTCACATACTAGGCTACAGCCAGTGTCTTACAAGGATGTTGGTGATGATGATAATGATGATGATGCTAAGGAACCTGGACCCACCCCTGCCCAAGCCATCCATCCTGCACCCTGAAGGAGACATTGACGTGACTGAGATTGAGTTGATTATCAGGAGGAGATGTGGAAGGTTGTGCACAATGTGTTCTAAACACAAAGGCGGGAAATGATTGGGTCCTTATTGGAGGATATGGCACAGGCTATGCGGGAATTGTTCAGGGCGATATGTCATAAGATCATTTAGAAGTCTGAACTCCATCAGTCTTGTCACTGTCATCCATAAATATTGTCTCTCTGCTCTGCTTGTACTATGTTTCTAATATAGCAATTTTCATTTTATTGATTTGAGAGTATATGCAGTCTTGTACATGCAGACCCTGTATCTGTTATGCTAATGTGCTATTGTTGTGTGACATTTACTTTGGTTTCAAAGTGTGCATGACACACATTAACACATTACACTTTCCACATGCATTCAGCTGTTCATGCATTCTGTCAGTTAAACTGCAGATAGTGCTGCAAGAGGTAGCCTGTAAACATGTGTGTTACTGGGGCAACTGACAGACATACTTCATCCCAAACAGTGTAATATGCCATTGCTTTGGTTTTGCCATATCAGGTATGGCCAATATACAGATATATCACCCCACATGCCTTTTGGATGACAGTTGTCATGATGTCCTACTGTCATGATGTGGTGTTGTGCGTCATGAGTTGGTAGTACTGATGCCATGTGGGATCATGTACATGTATATCCTGTCTATGTGCAGTCCTCCTTTTCTGACTGTATCAAACAGCAATGTAACATTAGTCTGTACAAAATGTTACAAATAACACATTCTTTAACAGCACACTACACCATGTATGTTGTATGTAGCATTTCCGCACCAATTACATAGTGACATTGGTGTACATATTTCATAAACAGCTGTACACATTAAATGACTGAACATGTCTGTGCACATAGTCAGATATATGCTAACACACAGATATACTTTGCACATGGGTTATTGTTGTTTCACTTATTTGATATTTCGTTGGGGGCTGTTGTTTCACTTCTTTGATATTCAGTGTTTAACTCTTAGCCTAGAGGGTTTCTCTGTGCTTAGAAGTCTTAGTCACGTATCTGTGTATTTATTTCTGCTCAATATCTGAGCTGTTTGGCTGGCTCCTGTCTACCTGTAATCAACTTATTACAAGCTGAGTTAAGTATACATTGTTCTGCACTCACAGTGCTACAGATAGTACTGCATTTTATTTACCTGTTTATTTGTTTCATTGATTATTGTGGTCTCTCTGTCTCTCTGTAGTTAGTTTCCCATCCACCCTCCCTGTTCTTGTTGTGATATTAATCTTGGTGGCTTTGGAATTACCCACACTTTCTGTAAAGGGCCCCCCATTAGCTTGACACGTCTTATCTGTAAAGCCATGGAGCGTATTATTATGGATCTCATAAACAAGGACATGGGCAATCTCCAAACACTCAACCCCGCCCAATTTGGATTCATGAGGGGCAGATCTTGCCTATTGAACCTAGTTGAATTCTTTGAGACTGTCACCAAGGCCCTGGATGAGGGAAAGTCAGTACATATAGTTTACCTTGACCTGGCCAAGGCCTTTGACACAATTCCCCACTCGGGCATCATTGAAAAGCTAACACAACTTGATGTTAATCTCTATCTCATCAGATGGGTGGCCAATTGGCTCACAGATAGGTCAGAATAGGTGCCACCATGTCCGACAGCAGACCTGTCACTAGCGGTGTTCCCTAGAGATCTGTCCTGGGAACCCTACTGTTTGTCATCTACTTCTCAGAGGTCCAGGCAAAAACCAAAGGCCTGTGGCTGACCAAGTTTGTGGATGACTATAAGTCAGGTGCTATCATTGACTCCCCAAATAACATTAGCATACTGCAAAAGGGTTGCACAGCTACAGATAACTGGTGCCAAAGTCACGGCCTTAAGTTAAACACAAAAAAATGTATTATCATACCATTTGGCAAAAGCATGGTCTCTACTGATTACCACATCAACGGCAACCCCCTAAGCATACACCCCGTGGTGAGAGACCTGGGTACTCAGGTTGACAACAATCTTGCATTTGACCATCATATGGCAGCAGTGGTCAGAAAAGCTTTTTACTTGGTTCATCTAATAAGTAAAGGGATTGCATCCAGAAAAAAGGAGGTTATTACCTCTCTGCACTCCTCCCTCATTAGACCTATAATTAAGTATAATTCCCCATTTGGTATGTACCTTTCCAAATCCCTGCACCAACTGGAAAGGCCACAAAAATACTTCACAAAGAGAATCCATGGCTTTCAACACCTGTCTTATGCGGACAGGCTCAAATCACTAACACTTTACTCAATATCATACAGATTGCTCAGTGGTGATCTTTGTCATGCCTACTAGGCAATATTGGACTCTGCCCTACTAGAGATGCTCCATATCTGCAATTCTAACTCCTCACACATTACCTGCTCAATAGCCCTAAATCTAGTATACAACATCAACAAAACCTGCTGGAAAGACAGGTTTATCTCCCAGAGGCTGTCCTGTCTCTGTAATAGACTCCCCATACATGTCAAGCAGAATACCTCACTGACCCTCTTCAAGCACAACCTTGATGAGAGGATGGGAAACCACAAATTTGTCCCAGGGGTTTCACCTTTGTCCCTCATTGACAGGGGTGACAGGTGCTGACTTTGGTTTCTTTTTTTGAGGATAAACTCTTGGCTAGGCTCATATGGGCCTCAGGTGCATTAGCCTAGTAACCTCCTATGATCATATGAGCCTATGTGAGCATTAACTGTGTTTAGATGATGTGCTGTAATGATATTCACAGGAATGTCCTCTGCTCAATAATGAGCAGGGTAGCTAACGTATACCTGCACTTCTTTATTTGACATTTGCATGGCAGTATATGTGTATGTGCTTGTAACTTTTAGCTTGCATACCTATGTATGTAGATGAGACATTATTGCACATTACTGTGTATGTATATTTTATTCATGTCCATTTCAGTGGACATCAAAAATCCATCTAACTATTTGACATACATTTTGCATTTGGTTAGATGTATATCTGTGTGGCTTCTACAGCACCCTGTGTGCTGTATGCACACATTTGCATTATGTCGACTTACCTTTTCCTGCTTTATCATTTTATGGGCCCAGGTTGTCCACCTTCTTGTCACTTTGATATTTCACTATTATTTTTGCAGGTATGTTTGCCTTTGTTAAACTAACTTTGTTACTGACTGTTAATATGTATTAATTTGATACAATGAACATATGCCACATGTATGCCCATTGTACAATGTATGATGTGTGCACACAAGTTGATGGCTAATGCTTGCAATGCATCCTTGTTCTCAATATATTTGTGTTGATGGACATGGTGTTGAAAAATAATTATATCCATTATGAAGGGCACTATTTTAAACAACTGCTTGGTGTTGCCATGGGTTCAGCATGTGGTCTATTATTTGCTAACATTGTGATGGCATGGTGGGAAAGCTGATATTTGTTCCCTTCCCCATATTTTGCCAATGTTTCTTTATATCTACGGTACTTGGATGACTTGTTGATAGCTTGGAGGGGTTCCTTAGAGAGTACTGTACAGTTTATTGATTATATAAACAGGAGTACTATTTTTCTTAAATTTACATATACAGCTAATATGGATAAAATAACCTATTTAGATGTTATGATCCATAGAATGGAGACTGGGCAGTTGAAAGCTACAATTTTTAGGAAGCTTATCTTTTCTAATAGCATCTTACATTTTACAAGCAGTCACCCTATGCATGTGAAACGAGGTATAGTGAAGGGCCAATTAGTATGGTTTCGAACTATGGTGATTTTTTGCAAGAATGTGATATTATGTGCCAAATGTTCTTGGACAGAGGATACCCCTATAGTTTTGGTATTTAATATTAAACAGGAAGTGATAAAAAAATCAAAATGAGTTTTATATGCCAATTTTGACTAATATTGGGGGGTTATCCTCTAACCATTCAACTTTTAGAAATGGGCCTTTAATTATTAAAGATTTTTAGCGGGCAATAATGCTTCTGTATCCCATAGGAATGAACTAGTTGATAATGGGTCTTGTCCTCAGGATGTGCCCTTGTGCCCATTTGTATCTACCTTTTCTAATGAAAGTCATACTGTGCAGGATGTTGTTAATAAGAACTGGCATATCCTTTTGAGTGAACCATCAATGGCTGAAACTTTTGGTAGGTACCCAAAATTTGTGTTTAGGAAATTTGTGTTTAGGGCAGAAATATTAAAGGCCTGTTGGAGCAAGTAACAAATGTGGGTGGAGAAGGTAAGATGGCACCTTGTGGTATGTGCCACCAATGTAAGCATATATTATCAACATCTAGTCTTACCTTAAACGATAAGAGCATTTCTATAAAAGGAAAATTTAGTTGTTATACCCATGCTGTAGTGTATGCCTCTGTCTGTACCAAGTGTTTTGACTTTTATATAGGCAAAACACAACATAAATTGGCACAGCGCATTTACGAGTATGGGTATGATATATGTCAATATGATGAAAAAAATGCTTTATTTAGGCATCTACAAGTTTTCTCTGAAGTCTCCTTTAAGTTTGTGGTGTTACAGCAGGTGAAATGTGGGGATAGAGGCTGACCCTGGAAATTGTTCCTCAAGGAGAAGGAAACCTGGTGGCAAGTATTTCTTAATGCTTACTTGCCATCAGGCTTAAATGATGTGTCTATTTCTATTAAATTAAAGTTAAGAGTATTTGATAGATGAGTTTTTCAGTTATTGGTATTGTGTGTGTGCATCATAATATTTATTTATGATAGCATGGATTTCTTCATTTTATAAGAATGTAACATTTATTATTTTATATTTATAGATTTTGTATTAGATATGTTGGGATTTAGAATGGTTAAAATGTTTATTTATGTATGTACTATTTTGTAGTTGAATATTTATTAATGTATATAGCTTTTAAAGATTATTTGGACTTTGAGTGTCCAATACTAATTGGTGTTAATTGACTGGTAGGTAGGTAGGGGGTGTGCAGTATAAATATGACTGCATTTGCTCTGTTACTTTGTCTGAAGAAGTTTGGTGATATCTACCAAACGAAAGTACTTACTGTTTTTTGTGAAAATAAAGTCTTTGATTTACTTGGGGATTGCGGTCTATGTAACATTTCTTTTTACTTGATGGTCATTTTGTTTGCTGATCTATATTTGTGTGTTACCCAGTGTAATTTTTTACTTCCATGTGCACAACCTGTTACATTTATTATGCTGTACTGTAACATTTTTGAACATATCATTACATGTCTTTGGTTTATGCATGCGTATCAACCTTGATTTTATGTACATTCCATTTATGCCACTGACAGACATACATATCCATCTACACCTGTGTGTTTCCTTTGACATGGAATATGCATGTAACATATACACATTCTGTTACATGTTTATTTGGGGTGTGTACACCCACTTTTGTATGTAGCAGCATTTTCCCTTCTGAAGTAGTTCTGTCTGGCACTATGCTAGGTTGTTTACCTTTCTCATGCATGGTCATAGGTTCATAGGTTCATAGGTTCATACTAGGCTATCTGCCCTAGGGCATTTATAAGCCTAGTCAGAATGTGTTTGGCTTTCGCCACCCATTTTAAATTTATTTTGCTATGCCCTTTTTCGAGGTTAGTATACTGTGCCTCTGTCTAACAGTGACACAGAAGTGATACCCAGGGTAAACCTACGATCTCCCATTCACTCATCAAGATTCCTCTTGAAGAGAGTCAATGAGGGACTCTGCCTAACCTGGACTGGGATTTTATTCCAGAGTGAAGGGAGCCTCTGGGTTATGAATCTGTCCCTCCAGCATGTCCTATTTATTTCAGTGCTGAGGTTCAAGTCTCTCGAGCGTAGCTCGATGGGATTTGGATTTTCTGAGGTGCAGCATGTCCATTAATTCCGGGTTGGACATGGCTTTATACATCAGGCACAGATCGCCTCTGAACAGGCGGTATGCCACTGAGTAGAGCTGGAGTTTCTTTAACCAGGCAGCATATGGCATCTGTTTGAGCCCTTTGATCCTCTTGGTGAGGTACTTTTGGGGTCTTTCCAGTTGCTGCAGGTGTCTGGTAAGGTACATCCCAAAAGGGGCATTGTACACAATTATGGGCCTGATGAGAGATGAGTAAAGAGGCACAATGTCCTCCCCTGATCTAGATGTGAATCCCTTCATGATTAGGTGGGCTATATAAAATGTTTTTCTAACCACTTTGGCCACGTGGTTGTCAAATGAGAGATTGCTATCAACTTGGGTCCCCAGGTCCCTAATTACTTCTTCTGTACTTAATGGATTACCACCTATGTGGTAATTTGTGGGCACTTTGTTTTTGCCAAAGGGGATGACTATACACTTTTTGGCATTTAGCTTGAGGCCATGGCTCTGGCACCAGTTGTCTGTTTCTATGAGGCCCTTTTGGAGGATGCTTGTGTCGGCTGGAGAGTCGATTATGGCGCCCAGTTTGCAGTCATCTGCGAACTTGGTCAGCCACAGTCCTTCCGTGTTGGCCTGTACCTCCAAGAAATATTTACCGAACAAGAGAGGTCCCAGGACTGAGCCTTGTGGGACACCACTTGTAACTGGTTTGGAGTCTGACATGGCTCCAGCAATTCTAACCATGTGGGTTCTGTCCTTGAGCCAGTTTGCAATCCATCTAGTGACATAGGGGTTTATATTTAAGCTGGTGAGCTTATCTATAATGCCCGAGTGGGGTATTGTATCGAAGGCTTTTGCGAGGTCCAGGTAGGCTGTGTGGACCACCTTCCCCTCGTCAATGGCCTTGGTGACTGTTTCAAAGAAATCAACCAGGTTTAAGAAGCAGGATCTGCCCTTAACAAAGCCGAACTGGGTAGGATCCAGTGTTTGTAGGTCCCCAATATCTTTATTTATGAGGTCCATGATGATCCTTTCCATAGCTTTGCAGACCAAGCTAGTCAGGCTTATGGGGCGATAGTTTTCAGGATCCGTTGAGGCACCACCTTTATGGAGAGGGACCACTGTTGCTGTAAGCCACTCTTTGGGCACATATCCTGTAGTAAGGCTGAGATTGAACAGTAGTTTTATGTTTGGGTTTAGCTCTTCTTGGAGTTCATGTATGCAGCCCAAGACACCATCTGGTCCCATTGATGCTGTGTTTTTGCTTTGGAGAGGCGGCTCTTACCTGAGCATCTGAGATGTCAGGGGCAGCACTCTGCTGGGATAGATATTTGCCCTTTGGTGGGGAGGGGAGAAGTTTGCGCTGAACCTGTCAGCTAGGATGTTGGCAATGTGTGTGGGTTTGGTGTATTTTTGTCATTTTGGACTAATTCTGAGCATATCTGGGAATTACCACCCAGGTTCCTAACATAACTAAAGAAAGCCTTGTGATTATCCTTAGTGTCCTGTGCAATTTTTCTCTCGAAGCTGGCCTTAGACAATTTTATGTGTGCCCATAGTTTTTTGCTAATACTGATCAGTGATGCCTTCCCTTTTTGGGATTTTGCTCTATCATTTAGTAGCTTCCTCCTTCTATTGTATAGTTTGTTTATGGCTGGGGTCCACCAGACAGGACGTCTGCCTTTGGAGGATTGGGTCTTGGTTTTATTTGGGATCGCATGATCCATGCATTCCTGAAGGTGTTCATAGAATGCGTTTATAAAGGATTCTGCAGTATGGGCCATATTTTCCACAGGCCCGGGGGCTTTGAAGGATTCCACCTCAGTTTTGAGGAGTGTGAAATTTGGTGTGAAATAGGTTTGGTTCTGTACTCTAGTGAAGTTATCTACCACTGTTGGACCTACATTTGCACAACTGTGATGTTGCTTGGCTTACACCTGTACTACTGACAAACAAAACTGGATATGTGTATATGTATCCAATGTGTACTGTGATCCAATTGTATTACCCTGGAACTCACATTTACCATTGGTCATACACATCCAAGTATGACTGTCACAGAGTTTGTAACATTATAAAATGATGCTGCATGGGTAGACAGATATGTTTTTCTGCATTTCACCATGGCTGACATGTATCTCCTCCCTGTTCAGCAACTTTCCATTGCCCGTGTTTTGTAGTGCACTGACTGTGTAACTTACCTGTCCTTACTGTTTTTTTCTTCCAACCTTTGTCTTTTGTTGTTCTGTTTGTTCTATGGACATACTTGCTATTAATACCTTCCGCTCTTCTTTCACTATGTTTACCTTTCCTTCTATTCTTAAAAAAATATTAAATAGGGCCTATATGAATAGGGTTCATAGGTATTTACTAGGCTAACAACCACAAGGGCCTTTTTAAGACTAGTCATGTATCCCAAATTTCTGACAAGTTCCTACATCCTTGATAAGCATAAGCCCTGGCTTGTGAGATGAAACATTTACAAGCAGTGGCCTGGGAGATGAACCATTTACAAGGCGTCTGTTTCCATTAGAGACATGGGTGCTAAACCAGGGATGAATTTCCTGTTCCCCATCCAATAATCCAAGTTACACTTGAATTGGGTTAGGGAGAAGCTCTGCTTCACATGGATGGGGAGCCAGTACCTATGCCCTCTGACTTTCCTTTGCATTTTCCTATTCCAACAACCCTCCTGTGTGTCCATTTTCTTCACCCATATGGCACATCTTCTTTACTATATCCCACTTTCCTTGGGTGTGTGTGTTACTTGTGTTCCCCACACAATCCCCAAACTCATTGCTATCAAATGTTAGCTGTGGTGATGTGGCCGTAATTGCCCTTTACCTTTAATTTTGTATTAGAAAATTTATGGATTCCATCAGTGTCAATAAGTCCAAGCTGACATATTTTACTAATACACTTATTAAAGAAATATCCATAGTTGTCACTCAGTTTACTGTAAAGAGTAATGCCAATATATATATACATATATATATATATATATATATATATATATATATATATATATATATATATATATATATATATATATATATATCGTACAAATAGCATTGTAACTTTGACGCATGTATTTTAAGTCAGTGGATGAAGTACAAAAATATCCATAGTTTGAGATATTTCTGTGCCTATTCATGAAAAGTTATTTTATGAATACCATAAGGCTTGTATTGGGGTAGCTGACAATTTTTTATTTTTTTTTTATTTTTTTTTTATATTTTGGATTATCTTAACAGAGTCAGTTACATTCTGTAGTTGTCCTTAACCTTACTATACAAATTATGTTAAATATACTTCTTTTAAACTATCAGGATGCTTGAACTGTGATCAACTTTCTGTAACTTTGGTACTGTACAACATGATTGGACAAGCATTTCTTATTATTTATGGATTACTTACGTATTTCTATAGTGTGCCATTGACATTGTGACATTCCATTGTATACTGAGCTATTCTGAGTTTCTTGTTATACATTTACATATGACAATGTTATCTATTTATTTCATGTTGATATCGGCGTAATGGACCAGATTCCATGAGCTTTGTTGTCTGTTGGATAGATAGAAATCCAATTGACAGAGGAAGAAGACAGGCCATGGTTAGAGAGCAGGTGTAGGAGTTTGGAATGGGAAACAGTATCAAAAGCATTTGAAAGGTCTATAAATAACGAGGAAACAATTTTGTCAGAGTGTCTAGTGTTGTTTAGTCTCCTTGAAAGAAAGGAGAGTTATCATTGTACTATGGGCTGGCCTAAAGCCATAGTGAGTTGGGGTGAGAAGTTCATTTTGAAAAAGATACTTAAAGAGTTGCTGTTGGACACATTTCTCTAATTTCTGGAGAGATGGGACGGGATGGGGCTAGATGGCAATTGGATGAAAGTTTTATACTTCAGTAGAGTTAGCTCCTTTATGCAATGGAATGATGAATGACTTTTTCTATAGTGTTGGGATACACGTTTCAGTAATTGATCTATTAATGAGAATGCTGACTTGGTAAGGTAAGATATCTGCAGATAGTTGAAGATATTCAGATTGAAGGTTACCTGCAAAGGTTGAGCTGGGTTTGAGCTTATATAATAGTTTTTTATATGATCTGTAGACACCTAATGTAGAAAAGCTTTGGGCTCTTTGTGATGTTGTTGAGTTTTGAGTGGACTCATTTAAAGAGAAGATGAATGAGAATTATAACATGTGTTTTGAGGGGAAAGTGCTATAGGTGTGGTATTTGTAGGACACTGAGTTAAAGCTATATGTGGGTTGGTATTGGTCTAGGTTAGACTAGTTGTACAGTCATTAAAATATGTATTAAAAATAGTGGTAGTTTTGAAGAGGTGATTTCTCAGGATATGTGTTAGGGTTGCTTTTAGCTGCTGTATTTAGTACTGAATTGATGGTTGACCGAAATTGTTTGTAGTTGTTTTTATTTGGCAGCTTGGAGGATGGTATAAAAGTGTTTTTTTTTTGTCAATGATAATTTGTTTTTTCACCTGAATGGGCAGGTACATAAAATGTTGTATTTTATAGCTGGTTTTGTTGTTTAGCCATTTTTTTCATGTCTTATTACTATGAGACATTAGTTATTTGGTTTTTACTCTTTTTGAGCAAAGGGGGGCAACACCATTAAGGATGTTAAGCAATATAGTATTGAAATAGGCTCCTGCATCAAGTACAAATGAGTTTATGGATTGATGTACACTAAGCAGGCATGCTGGTAAAATTTAATTAGATTTCAGGTCAGCTTGTACTGATGCCCATTGGAAGTGTCAGAAATATTTCTATGGGTATGTGCTGGTAGATGATCATTTAGGTTAATGGGGAGGATACCTACTTTGATAACTTTATTTTGGTTTGAGACCAGGATCCAATCTAATATGGATTTATGACTGAAGTTTTTTGTCATATTTAGTAGATGCTGTAATGAGGTAAGAAAATCCAAATAGATTTATGCTACTAGTTGGGAAATTAGATGCTAGTTTTTTTTTTTTTTTTTCAGTTTATATTGACATCACTTTGTATAATGGTTTCATTGAAAATTGTAGTTGATATCCAGAACAGTATATTCTCAAGTGCAGGGATGTTTTGGCCTGGGGGAATATACATCACTGCAATGCATAGGCTTTTTGTATTATTTACTTTTAAGTGGGTGATAAGTAGTGCTACATCTCCAAATTTTGGAACATGGTTTGAGTACGTTGTGAACTTGAAGTGATTAGGGTAAGATAATGCTATCCCTCCAACTTCTTTACAAATTCTGCCCTGATTAGGTTATACTCAGAAGAAAGAATTTCAGAGTCATTTATATTAGCTTTAAATCATGCTTTTGTTACAGCTAAGAGACTTCATGATTTTTTTTTTTTGTGCACAACCGGCTTGGAAATCCGCTATTGCATTACAGATATGTTTAAAGTTAAATGTGATTATGTTTATTTTTATTTATTTATTTTTAATTTTTTTTATTTATTATTATTTTTTTTAGCTTGAGGTGTGGTTATATGTAAATAAGAGAGACCTTGGTTTGGGTATATGTCTCCAGAAAGGATTATGAGAGATAAATAGGTAGAGAAATGATGAATGTTGAAAGTTGATAGAGTTGCTTTTTAGGGAAATTTGTAAGTTGAAGGTAAAGGTATTAGAGTTGGTGTGCACAGTTTTGATTTGGGGGGAGTTTAAGAATGTAATGTTAAATAAGCAAGTAGAGATGTTGGAATAAATTTAGAAATCAATGTAATGAGTGCTGCAGTACTTTTATATGCATTAGGTGATATTTTATAATTATAAGTCATATGTGAGAGAATAGAAAGGGATAATACTAGCGAGAAAAGTAGCTGAAATATTCTTTGAGAGTATGCCATTATCATTCAAATTAGAGCCGATCGGCTAGATAATTATTAAAAAGGGCATGCAAATGGAGCAGGTTGCACTAGGCCACCAACAGTGAGCACAAAGAAAAGCAATCAGTAAGGTAGTAAATACACTTTAGTAATGTATCCTTGTGTATGTAGCAGAAAATATATGTATCTAATTCTGAACTAATAAGAGATTTTTAGTCTTATAATTATTATTGTAAACACTTACCATTAAGGTGCCCAGTAGGCTATTTCTGTGAAAAAATGGATGCAGTCAGATTTAAAAGTTAATATTTTTAAGTTTACATTGGAGTGAGGTTTATGTAAAAGGCACTATTTATATATTTTTAAAAAAGTAAAATCCTGAAAAAAAGACAGCTTGGTAGAAAGATATAATACTAATTTTTGACCTTTGCAAATGGTAAATACTGAATGGAGGTATGCACGATATAGTAGGAATTTAGCATAAAAGAACCAATAATCTTGTGTTTAAAAATGTATTAGAGGAAAATTAGCCATTTGCCAATGTCCCCTTACTGGGTGCTAGCCAGTTTTAGATTTAGCTTTTGAAAAGAGGTAGTTATACTCCAATTATACTTTATATATTATGTACTGATAGTAAAATATAACAGCATTGAGAATATACATCTAGCACAAAAGACTGTGCTATCTATTGTTAAGTTTTGGCAAGTTTGCTGGGTCAAGTCTGTGTGCATTTTCAAAATGTCTTGAAAATGTATTGATGAAGGATGGATGCCAAAAATGGAAATTAATGAGGAGGACCAGTTTAGCACCTATAGATAAAAGAAAAGGAAAATAAAATAAACATTAAATATGGATAGGTGAACAGAAGTGAGAAATACATGATATGTGTTTGAAAAAGAAACAGTGGAAAATACAAGGTTAAATGAATGCATAATAACAGAAAAGATGGGCTCCAAATGACAAGTGAGGCAGCAACAACTCTAATTACGACACAAGAAAGCTTGGCATCTAGGGTAGACCATTATGAAGACAAGCAGAGAAAGATAAAAGGCCAAAATATTTACTGGATGTCAACTACAAAATATTCCAAATTAACAGAAGAACATAAAGTGAGATATTACCTATTCAAGTAGAAGTATTCAATACAAAAACTGTTTGGATTTCTAATTAGAACAATTTAGTTCCACTAACAACGTACTAAATATATAAGAGACAATTTAAGCCTTCATAAAAGTTGTAGATTATCAGCATTGCTATTGCAACTTGGTCATACACTGCTAGCATTCTATATTTGTGCTCATACCTGCATATTGCTTTAAATTATCAAGTGAAAAACAGTATAAAAATAATTAAAAAATGTAGGAAACAATTTAGTCCTGCATGTGCTCATTAAATGTCAATATTACTAAAACTACTAAAAGCCATAACATAAGTGACTTCTTTATTGGCCATTTTTACCCATATAATACTTTATTTTATGTATTTTATTTATTTATTTTATTTTACATTTGTTAACCGGGATAGTCTGATTGGACACAGGTCCATTTTCAGCGGAGACCCAGGGAGAAAAGCTCCACAGTAAGTAAAATTTTACACAATATGTTAAAATACAGTACACAGAGAATTTTCAAACAGTATGTTAAAATAGAGTATACAGCAGAAGACATAACAAGACCTATATATACATGAAAAAATAGTTACACATGGTTAATAACAGAATAAGTATACAAATTCAATCATTAGGAGATGAGCTACACTGTGATATAAATTATATTAGGTATATTAGGAAGTGAAGTATATAAGTGGAATAAATTGAGGACTTATGTAATACATGGACATAGCCACTTATTCATTGAGTGTTCTAAGTGAGTTTTTAAAGTGAGAAGATGTAGGGGCAGAAATCAGAGCAGGAGAGAGATTATTCCAGGTTCTAGTTATGGAGTGGGAGAACAGTGCTTTTCCTACAGTATTGTTAGCCCTAGAGATACAGAGGAGGGGGTTGTCGGAAGATCTGAGAGGACGATTTGTATTATAGTGGGTGAGAAGTTGGCCTAGTGCTGTTTTTTTTTCTGGATGTGTTACCACATTGTAAGCAATGACTAAATTGGTCATAAGTTTGTAGCTAGGGAAGTTCCAGCCATTGTAGTTCCCTGAGAGCCTGGCAATGGTGGGTTCTAAAGGTGGAGTTGCTTGCAAACTTGGCGATTTTATTATAATTTGATTAGAGTCTGGCAAGGTCAAGTTTTCTAAAACTTGGTAAGAATTGGAGCAGCATAAATTAGGGTAGACAAGAGGTAAGTTTGGGATAGGGTAATCCGTGCTTTTTTCGAGAGGGGTTTACTGTGCCTATATACTGTTCCCATTTTTATGGACTTTTTTTATAGTTTGTGAAATGTGGACATCAAAGTGTAGATTTTTATCAATTTCAATGCCTAGGAGTTTGGTATGGTCAAAGGGAGAGATAAAAGTGCCATTTTTGGAGGAAATAGTGAAGGTTGGAGGGGTGGAAATGGTTTTGTTGGGGGTGAAAAGTAGTAAGTTGCTTTTATTAGGGTTTAGGATAAGTTGAATCTGAGTGATCCAACTTTCCATAGAGCTAAAGGATTCCAGGGTGAGTTGTAGGCTGGGAAGTGATGGAGCTGAACAGATAACAGTTGACTCATCAGCATATTGTATAAGTGAAGCATGCTGTGTAGTGGTATGGAGATTATTGGTAAATATGGAGAAAAGAAGTGGGCCTAATATGGAGCATTGTGGTATACCTATGGTAGTTGGGAGTTAGGGGGCTAGTACACTTTGCCATTGGACAGATTTTTGCCTATTTGACAGATAGCTTTTAAACCAGACTATAGTGGAAGGGCCAAAAATAGGGATGTCAAGGTGTCTAGTAGTAAGGAATGTGAAACCATGTCACATGCTTTGGAGAGGTCTAGAAATATTGTAGATACAAAGTTGTTATTATTTCTATGTTGGTTGATCAGATTGGTGAAAGAGAGCAGAGTGGTGGTTGTGCTATGGTGTTGTCGGAAGCCATGCTGTGTGGGGAAGAGGAGATGGTGTGAGTTTAGGAATTGTGTTACCTGAGAATGTATACATTTCTCTACTATTTTAGATAAGGGGGTAGAATGGCAATGGGTGATAATTTGAGTATTCATAAGAGTTTCCACCTTTATGTAGTGGAATAATGTATGATACCTTCCATAGCTGTGGGACATATGCTTCTTCTATGGAGCAATTGATAAGAATAGAAATAGGGTAGGATAAGGATTCAGCAGCTATTTTTAGGAAGTTGGCTGGTAGATTGCCAGTGGCAAGGTTGGTAGATTTCAGTTTTAGGAGGTGTTCTTTTAATTGTTGAGGTGGGAACAGCTGAGAGCGTAAAGGATGGGATGCTGTCAGGGCATTTGGTTGGGTTATATGTAGGGCTGTTTTTGGATAGTTGGGAGAATAGTGTTAATATGTATTCTGTGAAGTGCTGATTGAATTGGGAGGCATTTGTGGAGTTAGGAGTGGAAGTGGTAGCTTTGCCTGGTTTTAGAAGAGAGTTAATGGCATGCTAAAACTTTTGGGGACCTTTTGAATGTTTGTTTTGGATATTGACAGAGTAATTTTGTCTATCAAGTTTAGTTTGTCTCTTGGCCTGATTTCTAAGTTGTAGGTAACTTTGTTTGTCTAGGCTAGTATTGTATTTCTTCCAAATTCTCCAAGCCTTATCTCTTGACTTTAGAAGGGCTCTAGTTTCCCTAGTTAGCCACGGTGTATAGTTTGATTTTGCTCTTATTTTCCTAATTGGTGTTAGTCTATCGAGGATATTGATGAGAATATTGAAGTATTCAATGGCTTGGTCTAGATTTAGGGTTTCTAGTGGGTTTCCAGTGACTATGTTTTGGAATACTGTTTAGTTCTTATATATTTAGTTTATGATCATCTCTGACTTGTCTAAAAAAATGAATTTGGCTATGTTGGTACGTTTCCACAGGAAGAGGGTGGGGAGATGGTCACTAAGACCATCAGGAAGGCATCCTGTCTGATAGTTTTGGTTGGGGCAGTTAACTAGTGTCCAATCTAGAATAGACTGTTTGTGGGGTTTTTTTGATGATTCTAGTGGGTTCTTGGATAGGTTGGGCAAAACTGTAAAGTTTAATATGGTTATTGGAGTTGTTAGAGGTACAGGCTGACCAATCAGTGTTGAGGTCACCTAGTAAGATGGTTTCTTGGGGGAGATTATCTGTGGCCCATTGTAATATTTCTTCAATGATGGGAGAGTTATTGCCTGGAGGAATATAACAGCAGAGAATGATGATAGTTTTTGTGTCATTTATGCTTAGGGTTGAACCTAAGGTTTCGGCATTTTGAAATTTAGGTATGGGGGGTTGTAGTGGTTTGATGTTGATTATATTTTTGTAGAGGATAGCAACTCCACCTCCCTTTTTGCCCACTCTATCTAGTCTTAGGATATTATATCCTGGTGGGAGAATTTCTTCATTTTGGGTACTAGGTTTTAGGCACATCTCGGTAATGGTTAGTATGTCAGGGGAGTAATGAACTATAAATGCACGTAGATCAGAATGTTGACATTCAGAATCAATAGGTCAGAGATATGCCTAGCAGAGAGTAGAGAGTTTTGTGGTCCAGGGTTTGGGTGTATGTCTCCAGATATAAGCAATTTTTAGTGATAAACAGTATGTGCTTAATTGTATGCACTATGTCTATGTTGGATATAAATTATGTTTTTCTACTGTAAGATGGTGTTGTGTGAGACTTACAAATGGGTAGGATTAAGCTAAGCTGTCTTTAAATAATGCAGAAGAGATAGGAAAGAAATGTGCGAGTGTATATCTGTTTGAGAAAGTGTTATGTGGAATGATGTGTTTTCTAGTGATGTGTTTGTATATAATGATGTGATGTTTGTTAGGTATGTGAGGGTTAGGGAGAGAAATTCTAAGATTAATGGTATTTTATGATGGAGTAGTGGTTGGGTCTTAGTGGTTTTGGAGTTCAGGTATGGGTGTGAGTGTGAATGCATGGCAAGTAGATATTATGTACCTTTTTAAGGTAGAAATTTGATAGGGAGTGTGTGTGTGAGAGGTCGTTGATTGGAGGAGGGTGTGGTCAGGTGATCTGGGGTTAGAGGAAATGTAGAGGTAGTGGGGGCAGGTGGAAAAAGGGAGCAGGGTAGGTGAATGGAGTGGGGATTTACCAGTCCTTGAGACTGCAGTACCTATCTATAGGGCTGGTCAGGACAGAACAGTAAAAGGAAGATATTTCTGTAATTAAGCAGGAGTAAGAGGGAGTTGTGCACGTTCAAGGTGGGAGAGGGGGATAGACACAAAGTAATACAAGGTTGTGAGTCAGAAAAACTGGACTAGGCCAGCTGCTAAAAAGAAAACAGGAAAACCAAACTCAATTCCAGGTCAGTGTAGTGCAGTATTTTTCTAATAACTACAAATTGTATGCTACTAATCTAGTACAGTGCGGTGAAAAGGACCATCACTTCTACAAAAGGTGTTAGCCAGCAATTAATGGATTAAATACTTAAATGAAGAATAATTGCAATAGTGATTTAAGGCAGTTTTACCTGTAGACACCAATGAAAAGCAGCTATTGGCTACCTTATTTTTAAAAACTATAGAAAGAGATGCCAGCTGGTAAAAGTAAGTGTTTGCCTGTAACACATTGTATTCGCTAATTTATTTAATGCTAGTAGCATCTTAATTATCCATATTAAAATTATACATTGTCATTTGTAATATGGACAGGATGGCAGTAGAAATTACCATTAGTTTGTGTGTCATTTGCTAGGATATTTTTTTTTTTATTTTCTATGTACGTCAGGTAGAGATGGAAAAACAGCTTGACGAAGTATAACGTTTCAAAACCGCCATAAAATGAGATGGCATAAAGCAGGATAAGCCATCATCTCTCATATAGTACATGACATCATTTCAAAAACACACTGTAAGATGTATGTTTGCAGCAAAATGCAGAGTCATATCAAATAAATACAGTTTACACAATAAGTCCAGCAGATAACAATGTAAATAAAACAGAGAAATAGAGAAGGCATGCAATCAATGATATAATTGAGCACACAGTTCCTGAGACAGTTTGGAGGGATCTCTAGCCTAGCAGGTAGTAGACACAAAATGACATTGCTTTGCATAGGAAATCTGATTTAAATTGTGCAATGCATTATGGGAAGAACAAATAAGTAAAAATCTCTTCAAGATTACAGAACAGCCTATGCACCAGGCCACCAAGAGTGAGTCCAAAGAAAAACAATCACTTTGGTTATATATTACTGTGTATGCAGGAGAAAAAGGAAAGTATATCTAATTTTGAAATAATAAGAGATTGTTAGTTTTTTAATATTATAATTATTAATAATAATTATTAATATAAACAATTGCTATTAAGGAGCACAGTAGGTTGTTTTTGTGAAAAATTGTACACAGTCTGACTTAAGTTAATTAATCTGGGGTGCAGTGTGGTCAGCAGGAGGAAAATTTGGTGATTTCAGATCTGTTTTCAGCTGATGTGGGTGTTTTCCCTTTCTCTTTCCAGGGGTTTCAGAATCTCTGAGTTAGGGGTAATTTTTAGGGTTACGAGGAGGTGTGCCTTTTTGGGGGGTAATGGGACAGTCATGGGGCTCATTATCTCATTAAGGTTGAGGTACTGAGATGCATGCTCCAGCAATTTCCTGATTCTTCTCTTAAGGAAGAGATAATTGATTTTTTTCTAGAGTTTTTCTATTAAATCAAGGGTAGTTGAGGATGGGGTAGTTTGTAAGAATCTCAGGGGAAGGAAGATGTCTTGGAGTATGTGGTAGAGAAGAAACAGCAGGTGGGCTGGTTGTTGAGATCTTTTGATAACCCCCCCCCCAAGAGTTTTAAGATTTCACCATTGGTTTTGGTTCCTTAGAATGTGGTCAGTGAGTTTAGGCTTATTTACAATTTGTCATACCTGGAAGGGAGCTTCATTAATGATTTCATTTTAGTTGAGCATGCCAAGGTCATTTATATGTCTCTGGGTGATGCTGTGAAGGTTATTCAAGGGTTTAAAGATCCGTACTTAGTGAATGTGGACACTGAATCTGCATCTTGAATTTTGTCATTACATGAGTAGCAGTGGGTGTTATTAGGCATGGTAGTAGGGAACAATTTTTACTTCTATAAGGCTATGCCAATGAGATGTTCTGTGGCTTGTGCTATTTTTGAGAAATTTAGCATTATACTGCATTAGGTTGGCAGCAGCAGGTGGATACGCAGAGGATGGCTCTTTATATGGATGATTTCTTGATAGTAGGTGAGGGGTTTGAAGGTTTATAGAAGTTTTTAGGGATTTGTGAGGAGATGGGAGTCCCATTGGCTAGGCAGAAGTTGGAAGCTCCAGTTAAGGCAACTGGATTTCTTAGGATTATTGCTGGATGCTGAACAGGGGTTATTTTGCTTGGTGGCTGTGAAGATAGCCCGAATGAAGTAGAAGATTGGTTGGGTGGTATCCAAGGAGAAAGTGCGGATTTGGGACGTTATGGAGCTTTTGGAGCTTCTGAAGTGTGCATGTTAGAGAGTTCATCCAGGCCATACCTTTTGTAGGTCAGTGTTCTTTTTATTAAAAGGATGGAAGAACAAACATTATTGGGTAAGGATTAACAAGTTAGTATGGGATGATTTGGTACTTTGGTTATCTTTTCTGGAGTGGTTTGATGGTGTTTCTTTTTAGCAGATGAACTGGGTTGGTCAAGAGGAACTGCAACTGTTTATAGCTGAAACTGGGGGTATCGGAATGGGTGCGTTTTTGCAGGGGTAATGGTTTGCACCTCATTGACTGGCAGACTTGAAGGATGAATCGAAAAGGGATGTTGTCATTTTAAAATTAATGCCAGTCTGGATTGTATCAGTAGTTTGGCAGTAGCGCTTGAGGGGAAAGAGGGTAATTTTTAACTCAGATAATATGATAGTGGTGCGAGTTTTGCAAGCAAAGACTTCGAGATCTGATATGTTGTCATGGGTGTTAGGTAAGTTGGTTTTGCAGAGTTTATTAAAAAAATTTTCTTTCACAAGTGTGCATGTGGCAAGGGTTAGAAATTATATTGCTGGCCGTTTGTCTCAATTTCAGTTTTCCATGTTCTGACAGTTGGCCCTGGGGTGGAGGAAGAGCTGATACTGTTACCATATGAGGTGTGTCATCTTGGCTTGACGTAACCAGGAGGTTGGTGCAGTATTCTTGGGTGATATCTACCAGGAAATTGCATGGTAGGGCATTAATTGATTTTGATAAATTTATATTGCAGTTGCCTGAGGATGAAAGAGTGGACAGAGGAACTTTCATTGCAATACTTGGCTCAGGCATGGGCCAGGGTAAGGCAATGCAATTGGTTAAGGGATTTGGGAGCGATTAGTATATTTGTGCAGGTGGCTGGGTTGCATGACTTTCCAAAGTCTTGGATTATAGGGCACATATTGAGAGGATGGAGTACAGTGGCTGGAATGTGTAAGGATATGCATTGGCCATTGATGAGACAGGTTTTGAGAGTATTATTGAGGTGTTTGGCCTTTGTGGTGGGTGAGTCACTGGACTGTTTTGTGAGTTACTTTGTGTTTATGGATGTATTTTGGGGAATTTCAGGTGTTAGAGTTGTTAGGATGTTTAGTCTGGAGTGATGTTTTGTTTTTTACAGGGTCAGTGCACATTTGGTTACATAGGTCTAAAACAGATCTGTTAGATAAAGACATGTAGACTGTTCTTGGGAAAGATTGGTGTGTGGGGCTTTGTCCGGTGGGTTTGGCTGTGACATTGATGTGGACTTTTGTGAGGGAACCTCAGCAATTGGTCTTTTGGCTGAGAGTGGTTAAGGTGGTAATGGATAATCAGTTTATAGATGTAATGAGAAGTGCATTGTGTTGCATGGGTTTTTCAGGTGAGAGGTTTTGTACTCAATCTCTCCATATTACTAGGGCTTCAAATCTAGTGAGGGAAGGCAGGTCCGTTGAGGTCATCTGGAGAGTGGAGGGGTAGTCTTCAAATGTCTTTTTATCTTATACTAGATAATGGATGCAATTGATAATAATCCCCCCTTTTATTTTTTCTGTCTTTCAGGAAAGGCGATTATTATCTTGGGCCATTCGTATATCCATTGGGTGGCAAAGAGGGCAGCAATTACGATGGATAGAAAAAACTTGGGATTGTGTCATTTGGGGTGGACAGTTAGCTGACACGGGATTAGAGGTCTTAGGTGGAGTCAGCTTATGGATGAAATAGAAGTGATATGGTCACAGATGCGATTGACACAAATATTGGTAATACACTTGACTGTAATGACTTAGGGTCAATTCCTAAGACCCAGTTGGTGAATAGGTTACAGGAGAATTCAGTTATGTTGTAGACGTTATATCCAAACATGTGCATTGTTTGGTCAGAGACAGTATTGTGTTTGTGCTGGCAGAATGCTGTTAGTTTTAAGGCTTTGGAGTATGCACAGAGATGTATTAATTATAGGCTGGCACAACAATTGGGGGCATTGTGTATGTATATGAGAAAATATCAGGATTTCCATTTGCGGAATCCAGTTTGGTTTAGATCTGATGGGGTGCAATTGAGTGAGTTTCATTTAGACTGGTTTAACATACATTTAAGTTTATTTTTGGAAGGTCTGGTGAAAGTTCTTACGTAGGACAGGGGAAATAGCTTGTGGTCAGGCTGGTGGGTAGAGAAGATGGGCAGGCTTGTCCCTCTTCTGTTCCCCATCTTGGTGTTGGGGTTGATGCAATGATTTTGCGGGATAAAAGTGAAATGTAAGATGCTGCTTGACTGAAAATAAATGAGCAGAGGTATGGACGCTGCTTATTGATGATGCTTGACTGATAAATAAGTGAACTGGAGGTATGGACACTGCTTATTGATGATGCTTGACTGATAAATAAGTGAACGGGAGGTATGGATGCTTCTTATTGATGATGCTTGACTGATAATGACTGATAAATAAGTGAACGGGAGGTATGGATGCTGCTTATTGATGATGCTTGACTGATAAATAAGTGAACGGGAGGTATGGATGCTGCTTATTGATGATGCTTGACTGATAAATAAGTGAACGGGAGGTATGGGCGCTGCTTATTGATGATGCTTGACTGATAAATAAGTGAACGGGAGGTATGGATGCTACTTATTGATGATGCTTGACTGATAAATAAGTGAACAGGAGGTATGGACGCTGCTTATTGATGATGCTTGACTGATAAATAAGTAAACGGGAGGTATGGAAGCTGCTTATTGATGATGCTTGACTGATAAATAAGTGAACGGGAGGTATGGATGCTGCTTATAGATGATGCGTGACTGATAAATAAGTGAACGGGAGGTATGGATGCTGCTTATTGATGATGCTTGACTGATAAATAAGTGAACGGGAGGTATGGACGCTGCTTATTGATGATGCTTGACTGATTAAGTGAACGGGAGGTATGGATGCTGCTTATAGATGATGCTTGACTGATAAATAAGCGAACGGGATGTATGGATGCTGCTTATTGATGATGCTTGACTGATAAATAAGTGAACGGGAGGTATGGATGCTGCTTATTTGGGCAGGGTGAGTGGGGTATGCTGCCCTGATGTACATTATAAGTATTTTACATGTTGTGGTCACAAGGTTACTGTGCTATAACTAATATTTGAAATGATGTAATAAAGTTATGTTTGAAATTAATAAAGGTCATCAAATGTCAGTTGGTGTCATAGGTATTATTGAAGGGGACCGGAAAAAAATGAAGTTTGGGAACAAATCAGTTTGTCCAGGGACATCATTACCAGTGAAGTGTTTTGTTTTTAGGGAAGGGATTTAAATTTAGGGAACAGAGATAGGCTTGTTTAGTTGGAAAGGGAAGGGAAGGGTTAATTTTTGAAAGGACCTCAGAGATGTGAGTTAGATGTAGGGTGGGACTTAGGAGTTTTATAAGAGTGTAACTGTTAGGAGGGTTGCATTTTGGTGTGAACTTTTTACCCACTCTCCCTCTCAATTTTTCTTTTATTTTGTTTGGTATGGCTATGGAGGTGGGAATTAGGCAGAGAAAAAAGGCAGCCTTCTCCCTCTTCTGTTCCCCCTCTTGGTGTTCGGGTTGATGCAATAATTTTGGGGGTTAAAAGTGAGTAGTAGGATGCTGCTTGATTGATAAATAAGTCAGCAAGGGTATGGATGCTATTTATTTGGGCAGAGTGAGCAGAGTACACTGCCCTGATGTACATTCTAAAGATTTTACATGTTGTGATTACAAGGTTATTGCGTTATAACTAATATTTGAAATGACGAAATAAAGTAATGTTTGAAATTAATAAACATTTTCAAATGTCAGTTGGAGTCGTGTATTATTGAAGGGGACCAGGGCAAATAAAGCTTAACTTAAGAATTTTTTGTTTTCAGCTTATCTGTAAGCCATGAATCCCTGAATCAATAAGAGGTATGCAGTGACAGATAGAAACATAAGTGAAAGCAAAAATACTTAATTGTATTAACAATATTTAGTCCTAGTAGGATCCAGGCAATTTGTTATTTCCCTTGCACGTGTACTGTTGCAGTGATTTAAGGTATGGTTTTATTTTTCTTAACACTATTCAGGTTTATTTATTTATCTATTTAGTTAGTTTGTTTACTGGGGTAATTCACTGATCATAACAAACTATTTGTAGGTACAACCCAGGTGAAACAACTGAGTAGTTCTTATTACTGACTGGTTCAAAAGTTTTTACAAGCTGCTAGAATTTTCCTACAAGAGCACAGATGTGTCTCTGTAGCTGCAAGGTGTGCATTTTATAGCATAATATGTCTCAGTTTGTCAATTATAGTAATTAATCGTCAAACGCAAGTCAACTAATTGTTTTTAATTTGCTTTACCTTGTAATAACATGTAATTAATAACACTTGCATATTGAATGTATCATCCTTAAGTAATTAAACAACTCAGTTTCTTCCACAGATTCAGACATCATTACGGTCTAGTTTAATGTGTGCTCTGTAGTGACTGAATTAAAAAAGTACACAGTTGTATATTAATAAATGCTATTTGCTGTCAGATATAAAATTAATTTTGAGCTGCAGCATCATCAGTATTCTTCTATATTGTTGAGAATAATTAAAAAAATAATAATCACTAGTAACATTCTCTAACTGTTAATTCCTTAACAGTAGCCAACTTGCTTTGTTAATGATATTAACAGTGAAGTTTCACACTTAGAGATGAGTTTGTAGTTCTAAAGGCTCCTTAGGAAAAATAGTCAATGTTTCATGTAACAGCATTCATTAGTTTAATAGAAAGCCACAGGGCAAATGTCAGTGTGGACAAAATAAAGCTTCTAGTTTATCTCTGGCTAAATATCACATGATTACTGACTCTTAAATCCCATTTTCAAAGGAGGCCCTGAGAGAAAAACATATTGCTGAAACACTTGGTGTTCTTAAGGGGTTGTTTGCATATATCCCATGGACCTCTATTAACAAGAGGTTAAAGGTATCACACAGTGAAAACTCTAGCTTAGCTGGGATTTTCTTGTAGTTTTTACTAATTGGTTTGTCAATGTCACAGTTTTACTCTTTGGTTTAAGAGCTAAATATAAATACATATTTAAAATGAATAATAATAATAATAATAAAACTTTTAAGTGTTACTTTTTAGGCAGTACTGAGACAAATAGTGAAGACATCACATACTTTAGAAGTTAGATTATTTTACAAAAGACAAAGACTTGACAACATGTAATAGTTGGAGATACAAGACGTTCAGTATATGTATACTGAAATTAATGAGGCAGGAGGTCACTAGAGTAGGAACAGAAAATAGAGGAGGAGGACGGGTATAATCCGAAATAATCAAGAAAAGCATAAGTAGAACAAGTTCTGATAGTGGAGAGGTTAAGATAACAATAGACTGGTAATATGATGAGGTGGTTAGAGATGGGGTATTAGTAGGAAAATTACTGATTTTAATAATTGGCTTAGTTTCTGGTGTCATTCCAATGTGATCCAGTACCTGACAGCCTGGGAAGATGATTGACAGACCACAATGCTTTGCCAGAGATGGCCTGCATCTGTTTCCCTTGGGCTTCAAGTTTCTGGTAAGGGTCTTGCCTCCCCCATAGTGCCTTTTTTAGGCAATGCCATAAGGTCAAAACTACCAACATGAAAATTTCATTAAAATGAAAATTAAAGGTCATGCTTCTAAACCCTAGGAGTCTAAACATGAAACTACACTCATTGCAAGCATTCTTAACCCTGGAAGATGCTGACATTTAAGGAGTCACAGAAACCTGGTTCAAAGCTGTGGACAGCGCCCCAGCCATGCCAGGTTACTCATCCTATCATACATTCAGACCCCAAAACATGGTCAGAAAAGCAAAAGGAGGTGGCGTTTCAATATACATTAAAGACGTAGACACCTCCAGGCTGGTCAAACAGTATGTTGCACATGAGCCACTACAGGTGCACTTAACCATTGACAACACCCCTATTCAAATTATAGTTAGCTACAGGCCCCAACATTGATTCAAGATGCCCACTCCACCTATCTGGACCTCTTCAAGTCTATCGAGATTCAACCATTTACCATAATCTTGGGTGACTTTAACTATCCAGCCATAGACTGGAAGAACTACTCATGCCAAAACACAAATGCCCAGAGAGTCCTTGATTTTGTCAATGCAAATGCCTTGGAACAGCTAGTCGATACCCCTTAATAATATCTTGGACATGGTATTAACTAACATGAGTAACAACTGCAGCATCTCTATAGTATCATCCTCTCTGGTAAGATACGACCATAAAGTAGTCACTTTCGAAGTCAACATCTCTCCCAACACCCTCTAGCTAGGATCAGACATAAAAACTTCTCCAAAGCTGATTACAATTTCCTAAGGGATGGTATAAACAGCTTCACAGCCCTCTCTCCCTCTGTAGGAACTGCCAGCAATATCCAAAACTACACCAAAGCACTATATGAGCCTTTATATAGATGCATGGAACCAGGAATACCCAACAGGACTAAATCATCCTTCTCAATGAGCAGTAAACCTGTCTGGTGGACATCTGCAATAAATAAACTCTATAACAAAAGGAAAAAAAACATTGCTGTCCAAGACCAAGAAGGACCAGGTGCCAAATTGGAAGCAATGTCTCCTTAGCATGAACAAGCAAATAAGAGCACTAGTGAAATCCTTCAAAGCAAATTTCGAGTCCAAATTGGCCACATCTACTAGACACAATCATAAGGTCTTCTTCACATATGTCCGCAACTTCAAAGGAAGCACCCAGATCTGTTCAGAACTGGTGGTCAAGGACACCACATATATAAATGCTGTAACTATACCAAACTTGCTGGCTGACAGATTCAGCAAAAACTTTACCCCTCTGTCCCCCCCAACAATAAATCAGAACATCCCCAGTACCTAACCCCTTCCCCTTACATCTAGGGAACAGGTCATCACTGCTCTCTCAAAGGCAAAAACTACAGCCTCCATAGGACCTGATAACATCCCAGGCTGCATCCTACATGAACTCATCCAGGAACCTGCAGCACCATTAGGCACCCTATTCAATAAAAGCCTGAGTACTGGCTTCATCCCAGCTGAGTGGCGGACAGCCGCTGTCATCCCTTTACACAAAGGTGGAGCATCCACTGATCTGGGAAATTATAGCCCCATCAGCCTAACTGCAAGGCCATGGAATAGATTATCATGAACCTCATTAACAAGGACATTGGCAACCTCCAAATACTTGATGCCACACAGTTTGGCTTTATCAAGGGGAGGTCATGTCTGCTAAATTTGGTCAAGTTCTTTGAGACAGTCACCAAAGCCATGGATGAGGGGAAAATGGTACACACCACCTACCTTTACCTGGCCAAAGCCTTTGACACTATTCCCCACTCGGGCATAATAGATAAACTCTCTCAACTAGGCATCAATTCATATGTTATCAGATGGGTAGCAAACTGTCTCACTGATAGAACCCACATAGTCAAAATAGAGGAAGCCACCTCAAGCAGTAGACCCGTAACAAGCAGCATACCCAGGGTTCGGTCTTGGGGGGTCTGTTATTTGGGATATACTTTTCTGAGGTACAGGCCAAAACTAGTGGGCTATGGCTGACCAAGTTTGCAGATGATTACAAGCTGGGTGCTGTCATCAATTCCCCAAGTGATGTGGACATCCTCCAAGAGGGTTACACTCAGGCAAATGATTGGTGCCAGAAAAATGGACTCAAGCTGAATACCAAAAAATGCATCATCATCCCCTTTGGAGAGAGTGACATCTCCACAAATTATTACATTAATAACAACGTCCTAAGCATGCAACCGGACTTTTGATCACCATGTTGCTTCCATTGTATGGAAAGTCTTCTACATGGCCCACCTCATAAATAAGAGTATCTCATCCAGGAACAAGAAGGTCATAACATCCCTGTATTCTTCCTTTCTAAGGCCCATTATTGAGTACAATGCCTCTTTCAGCATGTATCTTGCAAAGCACATGCAGCAGCTGGAGAGACCACAGAGGTTCCTCACCAGGAAAATCAAGGGCCTCAAACATCTACCATAAACAGATAGGTAAAAGCCCTATCCCTCTAATAAGTTTCATACATACTGGCATACAAGGCGGTCACAGACCCCACCTTGATGGGACTGCTGCATATTTGCAAGTCAAGCTCCACTAGAATAACCTACATGTGTGGTCTGAACCTCATCTGTGACATCAACAAGACTTGTTGGCAGGACAGATTTCTGTCCCAGAGACTCCCTATCTAGGGAATAGACTTTCTCTCCACATCAAGCAGGGTGCCTCTTTACCCCCTATTAAGCACAACCTGGATAACTGGATGGGAAACAGAAAATATACCCCTGGGATTCCACCCATGTCATTGATGGACAGGGGCATCAGGTGCTGATTTGTCTAAACATGGGCTAAATTCTTGGCTAGGGTTATAAGGCCCTCAGGGGCAATAGCTCAGTAGCCTCCTATGATCCTATGATCCTATTAACACCATGCCAATACAGTTGGCATGGTTGTTCAGGTTTGCGCATTAGCTAAAAAACTCGATATCTCGTGTTGACAGGAAACACTCTGTAACTGTTGCTGTTGGACCTGTATGGACATAGCAAGAGCTAGAAGGGAAGGTGCCTAATTTAGGGCTCAAAGATGGGGTGTGGAGGAGTCCACAAATTTCATTGCACTCCTTGTGAAGTGCCACAGCCATAGGCTACTGCAGAGGGACTATACCGAGTCTCAATACAAATATGAGGCTTGGAATAGTCTGGCCAAGGCTGTCTCCAGCCCAACTGGTATTCCACACAATGGAGAACAATACAGGCACCACTATAATGACCTAAAAAGGTGCAGTCAGAAGCAACTCAACCAGTAGCTGGATGAGTTTAGGACTGCTGACATCCCACAGTTGTGTAGGTAAACAGATAATAATACTAAAAATTAGATAGAAAGCTGGATTTAGCCAAGACTGGTATGCATAATGCTTTTCTTATTTTCTCCCCTTTTTGTCATGCAGTTACTCAATAGACAGCAGCAAGCAGAGATGCCCATGCTGTGGATTTGGAAATACCAAGAGAAGCAAGGGATATCTATGCAGCACAAACAGATATCTTTATTTTAGCTAAAGTATTGCTCTTGAATACAATATTAACAAATTAAGCACGCATATCTTAACTTTAAAATCAAGCATGCATGCTTCAGTCTGCAGTTCAAGCCAACTGTAGGAGTCAATTGTAATAAAGTATTCACATGTTGTGGATTCAAGTCCCACTGATAACTAATATCGATTGCAATAATTTACAAATATTACATAATAATTTCAGCAAAACTGGAATATGTGCCATGCTGTTAACCTAATCTGTATTATTGGATCAAGCATATCTGCAATATATGCAAATTATAAGGATTACTTGAAGTAATCGTTAGTCATAGTTTATCTATTAAAAAGCGTAGTTAATGTAAAATTAAAATTATTGTATTTATATCATAGTAATTAATTGCATACCACTTTCTGAAAACACAATTGACGTGCATTACTTTTATTACCTGTGTTCAATGAATGTTTTAAAGCCTGGCATACATATACTCCAATGGTTTAAGGTGCATATATGTTGTGGATTTAAGCCACATTTGACATGCTGTTGGTATCATTCACATTGTTAGACCTCTTCACCCCATGTCTGAGATGTGTGCACAGCCACCTCATATAAATTTTAGATTATGTGGACAAAATATGTGTATCAAGGTTCAGTCATATTTTACTGTGAGTATAACATAAATGCATTTGTAAGAGTTACTTGTATGGCGCCCCCTTTCTAAATGTAATTTTCATTAGCATGGATCTTTAACACATCATTGACTGACTGCTAATGAGGTGCACTTGCAGGACATTAGCTAGGAAATAATCTTAAACCCAGTGCTTGTGCTGCTCATCATGTAGAAAGCAGCACAGTGGTTATCTACTTAGCACTTAGGGGAAACGGAGTGATTTGGAAAGTTTAATGAGCTGACAGCTAATTTAACATATTGTACATGCCCAGAGAGGTTTATTTACATCTTGTATGTGTGATGTGGACTATTGATCTTCTATCATGCTAGAGAATATTGCTTGTTTCGCAAGTGCTGCTGGACCTACTACTCTTAAGGATTTTGCTATAGGATGAGGGAGGAATAGTTTCAGAAAATATTGCAAGGTATGTCTTCTTCCAAACAACTCCACATTCTTAGTATGCTGATAAATATTTACAGTGTGTTGCATGTCTGCAATGTTTCGATGAAATCTGTTCAAGTAATCTGAGATGCAATTCATAGGGGTTGGCAGCACACAAATTCATGAGTACAAACATTTTAGTATTGTTGTAACATACTAAATGTGCACTCTGTCACTGATGGATGTCTGTAACCTTTACTTACATTTCCCCATATTGTTGTTCTGCTTCTGATTTTTTTTTCTGTAGGGTGACTTTCCTGTATCTGTTATTGTGTTGTCGTATTCTGTACTTGTTTTCAGAGAATGCATATAGATAGTAAACCACTGGCTGTATTCCCATAGGTTACATGTAAATTTAGTGTTATGCTTGGGAACTTGCATTGTTGTTTAGACTATTTGTATTTTGTAGGGTGTTTTTTTTCAAGGGCACAGGTATGTTTGTGCTGCACTTAACTATCCTGCTCTCTGACTGCATTTTGATATATTTTGTTCCATAACTATAAAATGTCTATAGTACTGTGTGCATTAAGTTGTGTTGTAAGATATGGCTTTTAAACGTAATAAAGGCTCATCTGATGCTGAGAATAAGGTCATGCTACAGGCCATCTGTCACCTTGGTTGATGGCTCCTTGATTTACATGCTTCCCACAAGCCCTTCCTTGACTATGGCTGGTGGGGGTCTATATTACATCGAAACATTGTAATATTGAACACCAAATGAGTGACACATATTCATTGAAATGCATTTAAGCGATTCGATTAATACTTTACAGGGCAAAGGTGTAGTTGGCCAGCTACACAGTGTTGCCCTTTTCTCCACTGTAGTGCAATCTTGGAGTTGGCATATTTAGTTAGGGGGGTGTGGGGGGCAGATCCCCCCTATGTTGGGGGGTGTGGGGGGTGAAGCCCCCTACATAGTTATGTTTGTACGTGTGTGTAAGCAAGCAAATTATTTCCCATGGAAAGAATTAGCTGTTTTGACCATTCACTCTTTAGTGCGATTGGTCTTTATGTGTCGACAAAGAGGCTTTCGCTTAAGTGCCTCTTCGGTGCTATAATATAGACCCGACTGGTGGTAGGTGGTCAAGGATTTCAGTGATATTGGTGGCCAGGGCCACATATGATCAAATACCAGGCATAGAACCAGTGATGCGATTCATAAGGCTAAGTTCAGAGAACAAGATCTGGTATGGGAGAGGAGGGCTACTGGTGGAGGGTTGTTTACTTAACCACCACTCACAGTGAGTTCCTTTTTTCTATTAGAGATCGAGGCAGCTCAGATGTTGGGACAGAGGTGGAGCAGCCTTAGATGATTCCACTAGTGATGTCTCAGGTATGCCGTTCAAATATTATTTACATCCATCTTTGCAGCTGATAGCCACATGTATGCTTAGACTACCTCTGTCAAGTATTATGTCTAGAATTGAGGTTTGAATGCATCACTGCTAATCTAATGTCTGTATTTGTTGTATATAGCAATATCAGTTTTTATTACAATATTCCAGTGCAGACATTGTAATTTTTACTGCCTGCTTACTCTATTTATATATTGCGGTGTTTGTTCTTGACCAGTTGATCACACATCTTTCTACTGTTACTGAGATCATCCTAGCCTGCTGTTGCCCATGCCTGATGATTACAGTAGCAAGCCAGTGCATGGGGAAGCAAAGTATGGTCTGTTTGTCTGCATCAATATTACTGTTTGTATCTGCTGAGCTCTTATGTTGATTAAAACGTGAGTCTATGTGAAACTCATTGCCTCTTAGCCAGTGCCATGGCATATTGTGCCTTTTTCCATCTGCCATGATTGTTCCCTCCTGCTGGCTCCTCACCTGACCCCTTGCCTGTGCCAGCTGCCTCTAACTGAGAGGCTGGGGACTTTGGTCCCCTTATTGGGCCATCCTGCTGCAACTGTGCTCTGACTGTAACATTATATAATATGGCATGCAGTGTCAGTATTTTGGTAGAGGTGGCAGGGTCATTTTGCAGAGCACCTCCATATGTATCTGGGCAGTGGAACTGTGGCTTGAACAGCTCAAACACACACTCTATGATGTTTCTAATCTGTGAATGTATAGTGCTGTAACCTTGCTTAGTGCAGTTGTGATGGTTTTGAGGCATATCCAACATCCTTGTCTAGATGTAGGAAGTCACCCCTTACAAATCCTTGGTAGAGGTCACTGATATGCCACATGTGGGAGTCATGGAAACTGCCAATATGGTCTGCATTTATATTGTAGATGATATCTTGTGTATTACAGACAATATAGCAGTAGATGGCATGATAGCCTTTCCGATTTGCATACTTCCTTCTCAGTTCACCTGATGTTTTTTTTATTTCACTATGGGTGCTGTCTATGCCTTCCAGTACAACTGGGAAATGGGCTATAACATAGAAATTTTGCATGGTGCTATGTCACAGTGAGGCTGTCTAGCACTTGTACCTGCATATGCATGTTCCCACACATATGCAGGGGGGAAACCATCACTTGCATGGGAGAGGCAATCACCACATTTCTCTTTACTCAAGTCTTTGGTTGCAGTCAGCCAGGTGTGCAACTACGCAGTCTGCCGTGGTGGCCACTGAGCTAATCCTGGGTACTACATTTAGGGTTCTAGTCCTCTTAGTCATGGAGATGGGCTTCATATTGATTGGCTTTCTCAGAAGAGGTGGATGTGACATGCAAGTCCTAAAATGCACTGTTTGTTTTATAAATAAACATTTATATGCTATTTATAATCTTATTCTATTATTTGCTCAAATAAAAGCACAAAGACTACAACAAGATGTGCAAAGTCACATTTCAATTTTATTTCCCAGCTCAATCTTAGCTATATGCCCCCTTCCACGACATATACATATGTGGGCATGTGTACACACACACACACACACACACACACACACACACACACACACACACACACACACACACACAATTTCAATTAGGCACATGATGTAGCTGTTTGGGTGAAAATCAGTAGCAGCTTAAAAATATAATCCCAGCCTCCTGATCTATAGGCAGACATGTTTTCTGATAAAGCAATACAACCATGATGACTACTGTAGCTTAATCAGGAAATGCACATGCTGTACTGCTTAACTTCCATATGGAAATCCATACATTTCTAGCCATAAAACAAAATGGGAATGCCTTTTGTAACGTTTCCAATCATTATCTAATCAAAAACAGATGTGTATGACAAAACTACCCACAGAATGAGGAAATGTACATTTCTGCTACCATGCACTTCTACTAGTTTGGCAGGTGGGGTCAGAAATGATGTTCTATTCATACTCATTAGAAATAGAACATTTGACAGAACAGGGGCAAGGAATAAGAAACAGTTATGCTCTACTCAATAAAAAATGTAATGTTAAGCATATTGGCATTAAGATTGCCTATTATTCAGACTTATATCACTTCTGCAGAACTTAAAAACACTACTTTTATAGTTATTGATTCCACAGAAATTCACTTTGAATTGCTGAAATGTAAGTAGGTCAGAAAGCATAGGAAATCATCATTGTTTTTGTCATCTTAAAAATTGATTTATTTACAGTGGAGGTTGTTTAGGCAGAATGTTATCAACAAGAAAAGATTCTCTTTCTCTCTTTGGCTTTCTTCTTCCTTCACTCTTTTGTCTTGCACTCATCTTTTATGATATTAATTGTATATGGTATTCAGTAACTGACAATTCAATAAATTGAGATGCTTGCATAGCATGAAAGAAATTGCATTACGTACACCTGTTTCTACAGCATTAGATTCATCTAATATTTTTGTAATATTTTCCTTCTCATCAATAAATGATCAAAAATATTGAGGAGAAAAAAAGAAACTTAAGAGAAAATGAAGAGCCTTCTTATGTTTAGAATTTTCCCAGGTATAAACAAACTGTTTACTTTAAAATGTCAGTAGCTGATAATTATGTTGCAGATATTGATTCTTTGCAGTAATTCCTCTTTGCTGAAATTATTTTAAAGATGTGGCAACCAGATGTTTCTAATATTTTTTATATTAAATATAAGAAACGTTTCACAGAAAATTGTAGACTTTGTCAGAGCTTTTAACAATATTCATATAAAAGAATGCTTAATTGTTTTTCTTGTCATTACTTTACACAGTCAGTATAAAGGAAAATATGATTTATTACAAAAGAGAAGACAAACTGAATAATAAAAATCAGTTGCTGTCTTTATAAATACTGTGGAATCATGTGGCAATTAAGAGTTGCTTTAGGTTGCCATAGCAACTACAAAGCCAGATCTATACAGAATTGTTAAAGCAGTCTTACATCAAATACACTAATTATAACATACAGTTAATATTTGTTGGCATTCTTTTATATTTAATTTTCAAAATTATGATAGAGATTATATTAAATCCATTATTAGAGAGTTTTTGACATCAACTGAATGTATATGAGTCTCTCAAATATTTCCCTTTTGTTAGCATCAATGACTATATTTTTCTTGCTTGTTAAATGTGAGATGAGACACAATGGGTCACAATGAAAACAAAAGTCATGTTCATCTACAGAAAAACACGCAATTGGTGATGCGGCTGACATTTTGCAGAACACCCACATACATTCTAGAATGACTTGAGAGCATATATATTTTTCCTCTTCTATTTTAGACATGTCATTTAGATATGCAGTCATTGTTTTATATTTACAGTAGATGAAGACACACATGGATAAAGCAGGTTATTTTTTATTTTGGTGCAATTTCATGAAAATAAAATGAAACAAAGATTCATTAGTGGCCTGTTTTGGGTTGTTACTAACCTTAAGGTTTTATTTCTTACCAACAGAGTTTTATCTACATTATATCTATCTATATATATATATATATATATATATATATATATATATATATATATACAGTATAGACTTCATTAATCCAGCAGTAATTATGTTGAAATCTAAGTGTGACTCAGCTTCATGTCATAAAAGTATTAAGTCTTAAAGATACTCTAGACAATTTGGGTTTGACAAACAGCCTAGGAACAGGAGGAGGTAGCTGGAGGAATGGGAATGAAGTGGCCAATGTCATCTCACCCCACCAGGAGGAAGTATGTTGAGTCATGGTACACTAAGGTATCTCACCTGATGGAAGTCAGAGAAAGGGACCTCATTCAAGGGCCAAATGTGCACTCCATACTAAGCAGTGTGTAGCACTGTTGCTAAAATCAACATGTATGTTAAGACATGGATGTATCAAATGGCTGGCATTGCGAGGCATATGACAGACACTGTAGGGAATATTGCTAAAGCTCCAAAATGTTTGTAGGAAATACAAACTGTGGAATTTAAACAGTAGACACCTACAGTATTTATAAGAAGGTAGTTTTACTGTCCAACATAAAATTTAAAACTGACTTTGACGACAAAATAAAGTTACTGGTGTCATCTTAGTTAAAAAAAAAGTTATTATTATTTTTTTCTTGGTACTGAATCTGTGTATATTTCAACCTTGGTATTCAATAAACGCTGTGTAGGCTTAGCATGACGCCTACAAGCAATTTATGTCTGTCCTGTGATCAGCAGTACTAATTGCATATGCATGCCACACACCACATTTAAACATACGCAAGTATGGTTTCATGGACAGCAACAGTGCTGCCAGCAGGAAACCATGTAAGGCAACACAGACACCAGCAGATTTGTATACTTGTTTACCAACAGGCAAACTAGGATTGTGTAGAATGCCACAATGAATGCCAAGGTTATTAATAAAGCAATGTATATAGTTCCAACACATTACATGGAAGTGTATACAGTGCAGAATATTATGCAAACTTATTTCAGGCATACTGAATAAAAGCTGTGTAAATGTTCAGTAACAGTACATAGACTGCACTATCTGCATTATAAATAAATAGTCAGGGGAAGTGTGTGCATTGAACAGGGGCACACAGATGAACTGTAGGAATGAACACAGGGAAGAGGATAGGTGAAACTTGGTAATGTACAGCAGATGAGTTCATGTCAATGAAGGCAGCTGTAACATGAACACTAATCACATATCAACATGATACAGTATGGGCTGCACAATTATTGTATACTAAATGATTGTCACACAAGGTGACGAATTAGTGGAGAATATTCTTTGTGATATAAGCATTGTCACATGATCAATGGAGAGGACATATATCAGGGATGGTATTTACAATAAAGGCTAGATGAATATTATGAAACTGTGCAAAATGAGTTGCCTGAATATGAATATAATGTCAGCAGAGGTCTCAGTCAAGTGGTACACATAGTAACAGGCTCATAGACAACAGTAGACAGAAGCACACACAGTCATGGACAATATCAGAATAATACCACCAGTAATCTGATTTGTTTGACTTAACATATGTGATTGTGAGTGATCATAGATGGTTTTGCTAGAACACACTTGTACAGCTATAATGATTCATCAACAAATTCTGAGGGGAATCAAGCAAACTTTCTTCAAAATTTAACATTTGCTGGAGGTGTTAGGAGGGACACTGTTATACCCCTATTTGAAATTACAAGCAGTCCTGGCTAGTTAATAGGTGTGCATGCCATATATATGCCACAATCCACATTTTCATGACTGTAACCCATGCCATCAATGTTGCATCTTATATATCACTTTGAAGGAGTTTCTGCACTATTCTACCCTAATGTTTTTGCACCAAAGAGAATACTTAGTTATGGCTAATATGATGTGTGAGAGTTCACTGTGGCAAAAGTGGTACACTTGAATAACTTATCTCTGGAAGATATGTTGGGAGGTACAAGCAAAAGGATACATTATACTCAATTATTGGTGTGATGAGGGCTGAGGATAATGGAACTATAATGCCCTTTGATGTGGATGTCCTGCAGATACTCAGGAGTTGTGCTACATACAAGGGAGTGGTCACCACTGTGGGCACATGGTGGGTGGGTGTTCTGCATACCATTTACCTGGGTGCACAGTTCACATATCACTTGGTTTGTCCATAGGGGTGTCCATAGGGGTGTGCCATCTATACTGTAATTATCTGGTATATTTGCTTTCATTATGGAACTAATCCCTTCATGATTTTTATATTAACAACAATGTCCTCATGGATGTGGCAGTGATCCTTTTTGTGTTGATAATATGTGCATTATAACCTACCACACTTGGATTCAATGATTATCCACAATTTGCAGTCTTTCATAAAGCTGGTTGTAGAAAGGATGTGTAAGCTGGTTTTGATGTCTGAGACTTAAATAATGGACAGCTGAGGGTCTTGCACAGAGCACTGAGGTATAGTCCTGGTCAGTGAACTCTAGATAGAAATGAATTCACACACTGCAACATATTTATCTGTCACATATGTGATCTAGTTGTCTACCCACTTGGTGATGTAGGTGTTTATGGCCACTTGAGATAGTTTCTTTGTAATACGTGACTGTGGATTTGTGTCAAATCCAGGTCAAGTTACATGAGATGATAGTGTTATCATCATGCATGCCCTTGATAATCTTTTTGAAGACAGTGAACAGATATAATAGACATGATGTTTCCCTAACAAATTAAACATGGATTTGGTACACAGTCAGGATATTACCTGTGGCCTTTTAGAGAAGGTCCATGATGACTCCTTGGCCTAGCTCAGAGTTGAGGAGAGTCAGGATAGGCCTATAACTCCATGCATCAGGTGATGGTCCCTCCCAGTCAAAAGGATACATGTTGCTGTACATCTTTCTAAGGGAGCATTGGGTGTCTGGAGGCTGTGTTGAAGAACAGATCAAACTGTGTCTGGAAGCTCATGTTTTAAGTCATGCTATAGGCAACCTGACTTTACTTATCTCTCAGATACCCACACTCTTCTTCACTCTCCCTAATTAAGTATTTACCCTTAATTACAGCACAGTGTGCCTCATTCTGCCTCACACGGTAAAAAAAATTGTGTATGTGTAGATTATTATAATCTGTCAGATATACTGAATACCTTGCTATGCATCCAAGTCTTTCGTAACATATAACCATATATTGTCAGTGTTACTTCTGACTCTTGTGTCATTACTCTTGTATATTGTTATATGCTGTTATTAACATTATAAACAAATTCTTTATTATGTACATTGTTTTGGAGCTTTTTCTCTCCAGGCCTCCACTGAAAATGGGCTGACACCAGCCCAGTGGACTTTCCTTGTTAACAAAAGCAAATAAAAAAATAAATAAATAAATTGTCAGGGCCATTGATTCTGTGTTATTAACTGTAGAGATCACACAGATACGCTCCTGAGAATAAAAAGTGAGTAATGTTTGCATGTTGTGACCGGGGGTGATGTGTGAGACAAACGTCAACAGATTGTCTATTACCTCTGGTTGGGTTTGTCTGGTGGCATCCACACACAGATCTGTGCTCGTTTGTGTATTCCACCTAACATTTCATATGTATCAGAATAAATTATTTGTGAAAAGATCTCCAAATATAACCTTGGTTATTTATCACATTCTACACAATGTTGCTATGCACACAGTCATACAACTGTACTAATGTCACATACTCACATCACTTGCACAACATATGCCTATATGTGTTTATGGGCAAGCTGTGTTTGAGCGGCCTGATGTCATATCAGGACACATCAAAGATCAGTTGACTGTGGCACATGCAGAACAGTTCCAGACACAAATGCTAATAGTCACACAATGGTGCTGCTGACCACCTCAATAATCCTTGGTAATGGCACCACAACTGTATATACAATGAATTCCACAAGATTGCAGTTGCATCACAACATGTGATACATTGCCTGTGTATATCACAGCATAACATGTGTATGAAACAAGACTTATGTATGAGACGAGACTTATGAGACCATGTAATCAATATGAATTAATATTGATGCCGGTCACAGAACATTTAATGGATGGTTTGTAGACACACGCACACCTGTGCCATAATGCAAGTGTCACTGTGATGGTGGAATGTGAACTGTGTAGAAGGATGAACAGCTCCACTAAAACAACACATTTCCTAATATGACAACAATATACATAACAGTGTATCATACCATGTCAACAGTTCTCAGAAGGCATATTACTACAGTGATTATATAAGGAGCATGTACTGCAGTGGCAGCAGTGGCCATCAAAACATTAGCTCACAACACAGATTGTAAGACCCTCTTGTAGCCATACCGTATATCTACACAGAATATAGCACATGTCTATGACAGCAGCATTGACACGTTAACTATTCATAGAGTCATAGGACATTATTAGGCTAATGGCCAACATCACATGACATCCTAGCCATTATTATACTATGAAACAAGTTCCCTATATTTATATGATGGAAGCTAGTAGGACTCTTGTGTGCATGGTGTATATTTGGTGGATTGCATTACATCTTGTCATTCTTCATATGGGACATGTGTACCACACCTTGGCAAAATTAGCAATTATACATGCAGTGCTCTGGAGAAGGCTTGCAGAGGCTCATGTAAGAACTCTGATTCATGATGTGTGTATACATATTTGACATGAGGACAACCCTCTCTCCTCTGCAGAAAGGATGTCATGTGGCCAGAGGCAAAAGGAGGGTGGTGGATGCATAGTTCTCTGTGAAATGTTCCCCAAGTGGTAGTTGAATGAAGAGTGATACCAAACATCATACAGTGACCGTAATGTGCCACCAGCCATACACACAACAGTAGACTGGGCCTGATTTGAACCTTACACCTTTATACCTTCCTAATGTCTCTCATATACTTAGATTATAAATGTAACTAAACAGTAACATCCAGCCTTCATGCTGTATGCCTCTCTTTCTCTTGAAAAATTTTAATAGTTTTGCTGTCTTTACTGAATTATATCTATTTTGACTATAATACTAGCTGTTAATTGTTATACTACCTGTTGATTGCAATGCAAATATTTTTCTTGTAATTCTCTATGTAATGTAACTTTGTATTGTGGAGCTTTTCTCCCTGGGCCTCCACTGAAAATGGGCTCTCGAGCCCAGTGGACTTTCCTGGTCACCAAACTGGAATAATAAATAAATAAATGTATAGAAGATGAATGCAATCTAATGTAACATTAGTAATACCACATATCTCTGAGTGTAACACTGTCACACTCGGTAACACTGAGTGTAACACTGTCACATTGCACTTCAAGTATTATAGCATAATTGTATGCTGAGGAGAAGATGTTGGAAGGAGTGTAGGACATGGACGTAGAATCACATCCCTGTCTAAAGTTGTCTCAAAAGTGATAGGTATATGTATAGACATGCAAGATGCCTGCTGTCAGATTAAAACCCCTATATGTGTAGGTAAAATAGCTTGCAAACACAATAGTTAATGTTACTGCCACAGCACAGGTTTTCTTGAATACTGTCAGAGTGCATGTTATACAGGATTATATCATCATTGTATGCTATAATGAAAAGTTTGGAGTAGGGTTTGACATAGCTGTGGACTCACATATTGTTATACATTTTTCACTATAATGATTGTTGACTGCAGTGAAGATTGAACCCTAACTTAAGTATTTACAAAGCATAGTACTTAAAACAAGTGTCACAGCATGTATGGCATTTACACTGCTGGGAACACTTTATAAGTGATGACATCAAATGTGTCTGGTGAGAAAAGGATGGTAATAGAAGGTTCCCAAATGCAGGTGTAAAATGGTCTCTTGAATGTCAACCAACTGAACAACCCACACAGCAGTTGACTGCATTAAGAGCAGAACCACTGCTAAGTACATAGACTACAGAACTCAGTATTTAATGCAAGTGCCACATCACAAGTCTGACTTGGACAGTGTTGGACAGCACTTTATAAGTGATGACATAAACAGTGTTTGGTGAGAAAGGGATGGTAAGAGAGGTGTCCCACATGCAGATGTAAAGTCGTATCTTGAATGTCAACCAACTGAATAAACACACAAATACACACACCAGTTGAATGCAGTGAGAGCAGAACCCCTAAGTAGACTGACTTGAGAACTCAATATTTGATGCAAGTGCCACAACACAAGTCTGAATTGGACAGTGTCGGACAACACTTTATAAGTAATGACATCAGCAGTGTCTGATGAGATGAGGATGGTAATAGCAGTGTCCCACATTCAGGTGTAAAGTGGTGTCTTGAATGTCACCCAACTGAACAAACACACACACACACACACACACACACACACACACACACACACACACACACACACACACACACACACACACACACACACACACACACACACACACACACACACACACACACACACACACACACACACACACACACACACCTGTTGACTGCAGTGAAAACAGAACACCTGTCTAAGTATACCATCTAGAAAGCTAGGTATTTGATGCAAGCATCACATTACAAGTCTCACTTTTATAATGCTGCAAAACAATTTATATTGGATGACATCATCAGTGGATGTTGGAGAGAAGATGTTGGGAGGCCTATATGAAATGGATAGCTAGCCATGTATGACTGTCTAGAATTTAAAGTCCTGCATGTTACCAGATTGATGAGTGTGCAAAGTGTATTATTTTCAGTTGTGTTTCCAGTGTATAGGTATACATTAAGAGACAGCTTTACCTGTCCACATTACTACAAGTATTGGAAAATCTGAATATGTATTGTCAGTATTAACATGTACATGGTATATAAGAAAGATTTTTCTTTATTTATTTCTGTAATGTAGTTGATATATTTGGGAACAAGTACTGAGAGACCAAGTTCCAAGTGCATGAGTTCAGGTAACACATGATTACAGTGTAAATATGTTTTCTTAACAAGTGCCTTATCTTTGGTTGTGTTTTTGCATGTACATTCATGGGATGAAGACTAAGTGGGAAGTCAGCATAAGTAATACATGCTAATGTGCCCTTTCCATAGCACGCCGCCAAGCAGCTGGTTTCTGTGATTGACTGAAAAGTGTTTGCAAATGCAAGATACACATTTATACTACTTTATCTATTTGTAAGAATTTAAGTGACAAGAAAACGAGATCCTCTGCTTCATTGAGAAAACTATGACAGTTCTATTGATTTGCTTACCTCTGTGCAAGCACATTTAACAAAAAGGCACATCAGTCAGCACTTTTGATAGTAGTGACTGTAAGAAACACACCTACGGCTTAGCTGACTCTGTAGCAACAGGTGTAGGTGCATTGAGATATTTTTTAGATCCCGGATGATACAGGGTTCAAATCCAGCTCCATATAGTAATTTTAAATGGTTTACTATCAAAATGTGGAAAAATCAAACATTTTTCCACAAAATGATCGACTTATCTGCATTTGGAAACACCGAATTAGCAAAATGTCAGAAATGGTAACCATGGAATCAACATTCGAACACTTGAAGTTCCAATGTCGAAAGTACATGTTATCTGTAATGTTTTTGCAGGGGGCAAGCACACCTGCACTCCCACACCCCCTGAATATTATATATAGCAACTCTGAGATTGTACTATACTGAGGAAAATGGGACACATTTTCTGATCTGCACTATACCTCTATTTCATTTGAAAATGTCAGCTTCATATTAGAGAATGTGTATTTACTTTTGCTAATAAAAAGTTGTATACTTTCAGTTCGACATTACTGGTGTTGTTAGAACACACATTCAACCAACCCATTTTTGTCAAAGTGCATTTCCACATTTCAATAGTAAACCATTTTAAATATGTATTTATAATATTAGAAAATAATTCTTAAAGCTAGTGTAACTGTGTGCTTCCATAGCACAGAGAGTTTAAGCAGCATTGTGTTGAGGTAACCTCACCAGTGAAGAGCAGTTCAGCATCGCTCAGCACTGGTGCACAATGCCAAACTCCATGCAAACACAGAGGACAAAAAGTGAAAGGTTTCACTGAGTTGTATTCACTTATGTGCATGGTGTGTGATTCTATTTTTTCATCAGATTAACAGTGTTAAAATGGGTAGATAGGAAAAGGGTGACATAGGGGCAAGCACGGGGAAGAACAAAGGAAAGCAATAGATGAATTTGCAGGAGTGATGTAGGAAAGAACCACAGGTATACACTTCTTCAACAGTGAAAAATGAAAATATTTATAGAATATTAGCTGAATTTGGACTGTCATCTCAAGAAAGATGGGTGACAACAACTCAGTCATGTTGTATAGCCAATTGGACTGAATCAAGTGTGTTGAGAAGACACCTATGTGAAGTTGAGAGCTGTGTGTGTGTGCATGTGTGTGTCTCTGTGTGTGTGTGTGTGTGTGTGTGTGTGTGTGTGTGTGTGTGTGTGTGTGTGTGTGTGTGTGTGTGTGTGTCTGTGTGTGTGCGTGTGTGTGTGTGTGTGTATCTTTTGTGGGACAGCTGCCGACTTTTTATTTTTTACTTTAGTAAGAGAGGAATGTTGGGTAAGAGACATGTATTTCTGGGTTAAGTAAGTAAGATAGATGAGGAAGTGGATGCAGAAAAACAGGACAGACAAAACAAAACACAGGGGTGGTGAGGGATGCAACAGGTTGGGGACACCAAGACTGGAGACAAGGAGGGGACATCAGAAGCCCATGCCTATCAAGCATGGGGAAAGTAAAAATCTAGTCCTCACCTGCAGAACTGCCATCACTGTCTCTTTACTCTGTTGGCTGCTGGGGTGCTTAACATCTTCGTTTACATAACGTAATACACAGCATTCTCTCCTTCTGGCATAGGCATGGAAAAATGGTACTGCGCATGCCCCTTTGCACCAAGCCTGGCATCTCCTGGCAGGTAACAAAATACCCACCTCTACCACTACTCCAGGAAGGTACCATTGCACAAGCTGATGGGATAATGCTACCTGATGTAGAAGACGCAGGCAGTGCAGAGGCAGCAGAGATAGCACTGCCAGGTTAGGTCCCAGATGTGCTGGGCATCAGTGCACATGAAGGTGGAGTGGGGCAGACTGAGCCCTACCTCCCTATGCTGTAAAGCATTGTTTGAGTTGACAAAAATTGATGACATTCAAATGTTATGACCACACATATAAACAAATGCAAATAAAAAAAAGAAAAAAGGGTTTGGGTGGGAGAAAAAAAGAGATAAACAGTGCCGTCATATGTGACATATCATAAATTATTACAATGTTAATAAGTTATTTGTACTTTTAAATTTAAGTATGCTTCTTATCAATTGCAAACTATAACTGATTATTGATCAAAGTAATCCTTACATTGTGCATATAAGGTGCATAAGAATGTCAAAAATCCACCATTACGACAGATAGTGGACAGTCGTAATTCTATAACTTATGCGTGTGCAAAGTATTTGAACAACAGTTTAAAGAGTTTAATAATGAAATGTCCCCAAATTTGTAAGGACTCATGGCATTTCCTTGAGTTAATTAAACATACACAGTATTGTGATCAGAGTATAGTTGTAACAGTGAACATCAAGGACCTATTCTCTGTGATCCCTCATGAAGATGGTATACAGGTTATAGAAATCTTTCTAGGTGCTCAGGGGATTACACAGTCCAAAATTAACTTGTATACTGAACTCTTGGAAATAGTTCTTAAAAATAATTACATGTATTTTAAGGGCAGATATTTTTTTGCAACAGGTGGGTGTAGCCATGGGCTCACCTTGTGGCACAATTTTTGCGAACATAGTTATGGCTGTGTGGGAACAGCAGTACATTTATGGTAGTGAATTTTTCTCAGCATATTAGCCTACATTTACATTATTTGGATGACATATTCATCCTTTGGAAGGGTAGTCAAGCAGCACTAGATACATTTCTCTCATATATTAATACAACCACTTCTTATTTGACATTTATACAGCAAGTGGACAATAATGAGACTAATTTTTTGGATGTCATTTTGAGAAAGGATAGGGACAATAAAAGATTTATAGCAAATATTTAGAGAAAACCAACCTACTTAAATTCATTCTTGCATTTTTCTAGTGCACACCCGGCAATTAATAAGAAATCAGTAGTAAAGGGACAGCTTGTCTGGGCGGCAAGGATGGTTAGCTTAAATAAGGACTTTGAAATCGAGTGCAATAATTTGATGGACATGTTTAAAAAGAGGGGCTATCCAATCATATGCTTAGAGAATTGTATAATGAAGTAAAAACAAAAAGATCAAATGGTCATTTTACACCTATTTTATCATATAATAATAACCCTATGCCCTTAGATGTGAGTGAACATGGCCTGGACAATGCTGCACTGTTTATAACAACATTTAATACACATTTTTATGAAATTAAAGCTATTATGATGAAAAACTGGGCACTTATGCATGAGGATTTGAATATTAGAACAAAATTGTGTCATGGTTTCAAAATGGTGGCAAGGAGCGCAAGTTATTTTAAAAATCTATTGGAGAAAGGCAGGATAAGCTGTATGGCCAATAAATCAATGGTTATAATGAATAAATGTGGAATGTGCAGTTATTGTAGACACATACATCAAGGCCAATGCATACAGATAAAGGGCATAGAATATACTATTAAGGGCAAATTTTATTGTAATTCTTAGGGGGTAATATATGTGGCAGTATATCAACTCTGCCCAGCATTTTATATAGGAAAAATCACCAGGTCTCTTATGGAAAGAATTTATGCGCACATGTATGCAATAAGGAAAGATCAGTTAAATAATGCATTAGCTAAACATGTGCATGAACAACATGATCATTATTTTAGATTTGCAATATTGCAGCAAGTGCTTAGTAATGTTAGAGGTGGACCCTGGGAACTACCATTGGAGAAGGCAGAGCTTATATGGCGGCTCATCCTCCATTCTTATGCATGGCCTGGACTGAATGATCTTTGCAGTATTAACAGCATTTTAAAATTAAAAGCTTTGAGTAGATAAAGGTTGTTTTGGTAATGACAATAAGTTTTGGTTGAAATCAATATTTTATTCATGTATATAAATGCATACATATTTAATCTAGTATCTTAGGCACTTTATACTATTTTTTAACTTATGTAGTTGCATAACATTGTATTTGGTGGATTTGTAATGATTAGTAATATACATGAATATTCATTTACTCATGAATAATGATACATGCGATGGGGGAAGTAGCATAACATTTAGGTTTGTGATGTCATCTCCTGTAGTAGAAAAAGGACACCAAATTTTAAACTATTCAACTGTTGTGAATTTGTTACACTGATTTTATCTGATGAAGTTTACTAATGCATTAAATAAAAAGCGCTTAACATTAGAAACAACTCTTTCTTCATTCCATAGCCAGTATTGTGTTTGTTTTATAGTAGTAATGTGTATATTTTGCACATATGAGGGTCTATTTTCAGCCATCAAATAAAAGTTACATCGAACGGCTAATACTCTAATGTTAGCCCATCAAACTTTAATAATACCAAACATGCTTATATGTTAAAAAAAAAAAATCATCAAATGGCCATAGTTGACCACCATAGAGAAACCACAACATACTACTTACTTCCTGGTAACTTAGCTATAAGAAAACGTGCCCTTTCTCAACTTTAATTCGACCTCGGAATTGGTATATATATCTGTTGGGGAGGTACCCTGACATAAGTAGTATACAGAGTACAGTGAAAGAACAGCTGTATATTTTCATATGCATTATTAAGTATGTGTGCTGCTGACGTGCAATGCCTTTTAGCCTGTTTGTGTGGTGGCAAACTGTACAGGATGCAATGTATCCATTTTGAAATTATCTACTGTCTGCTTCCTGTCTGCAGGTCTTCTTGACCCTCAGGTGTTAAAGAAAGTTGCTGACCACGGCGCAATGCCACTTAGAGGGTTTGTGCGATGGCAAGGAAAAAAATGCAACAATGTATCCATTTTGAAATTAACTACTGTCTGCAGGTGTTCTGTCTGCTTTGTGTGTGGGCCATTGCACCAGGTTGGCATGAACTTAAGCAAAGTTGTAAGGTAACAAGCAAAGTTCACCTTATTTTATTCTTGTGAGCAGTATTTATTAGGTTTCATCCTTAAAAGACAAATGTGGGACTTGAATCATTATCTACAGATAGCATACACTGTGTGTTTTATCATGTTTAGCAGGTATGTTACACACACATGATTCACAAGTGTAGTCTATGTAGTCTTTATCATAGAAGTACATTACATGAAATTTATTTGATTTTTCCATTTCACCATGCTTGCACTCAGCCGTGCAAATATTAATGAAAAAATAAATAAATAGAAAAACATAACAACATTACAAAATACATTTTTCCACATATTAGAGAATTTTGCTCAAGTGTGGAGTTGAACTATCACACCGGTGAACCTACAAAATGCACTAAGGTGTCTTATCCCTCTTTGCTAAAGAAACAACTTTGAAGCAAGAATGCAAATCATTGTGCATACAAGCATGTCACATTTCATCCACAGTATTAATAAGACATATAACACTTGCACACTCTCTGTTGTTTGTACATGTGTTATTTACATATTTAATGTAATGACTGATCACACAACCATTTATTAGTGTTTTTGGAGCAATACAGCTCTGTCTTAACTTTGTATTGTATTCATTCTTCTCTTATTTGAGCAGTGGTGTCAGATATGCAGTCTGTAAGGCATTTTTTATAATTGTCCTTAAAATGTATAAGAATATTAAATGACAATAATATGCAGTTTTTAACAAAGGCAGATGAGTTTTGGTATTAGTGAACAGAAACTGAGAAATGTGTGCTCCTCACTTCCCTTTAAAACCTTGATACAATTACTTCTACTCTTTGTAAGTATATTCTGGCTGACACACCCACTGCTGGTAAGGGAGACTGAGTTGTTGTGTATTCCTTCTCCCTTCCACTAACCATTCACAGTTGCAATCCATTAGCAACAAACACTGAGGTAGTGCCTGCACTATGTTTACATTTGCTACACGAATCCAAAAGTTTGGGATTCAGCAATTCTAATGAGTTCACACTTCAGCTGCATCTTCACTCTGCTCAAAGGCATGAGTCTACACCATAACAATGTAACTATGTAGCTAGGGAACTTGAAGGTATGAGGATTTGTGTATCTGTAGAGCACAGAGGACTGACATTCATTTAGATTTATCTGCACAGAAGGCTTCTGATGTTGCTAGAGCATGCTTGCTTTTTTCTGGTATATGCAAGGTTTGTTCACATGTTATGAAGAGAATTGTTATATATCTGCATTATGGGATTAAACTGTTATCTATATGCACTTCTTATACTTCACTCTTGGCATAGGCATTTTGCCATGCACTGACTTTCACAAACAGACAGCCTTATTGACTCTAGTTATAAGTGTTATTTTTTTAAATAGGTTACCTTACAGTCTTTTCTAACTTATTCCATGGCAATGCAAAATACTACATTGTCAATCATATACAATTTACTTTTGAGTTGTACACGTGGACACATTTTGTGAACATTGTATGGAAAGCATTCATAACAGGTGAATTATGTGTTATTCCTTGGATTTTACAAACTGTCATTTTTCTTTTGCTTTTGGGGTGGGGGAGCCAAGTACTAATTGTGTGTTTCCACATCACAAGCTGGGTTTCAAGAGTTTTGTTTTTGCAATTGTGTAGTCATCCTGATATTTGCATGGATGTATGAAGAAAATTGCATGCTGTCAGTGACATATAGCATAGCATTCTGGAACTGATGTAGGATCCTGGAGACTGATGTCTGTGATATCCCCAGCATATTCCCTGCTGGCCTCTGAAATGTTTCTCTAGGTAAAACTCTAAGTGCTGCACATACCTTAGTCTCCCCGGGTATTGATTCCCTTTGGTTTGCTCTTGCTGTCAGTTGTGGATGACAGAGGTTGCAGAGTTCCTGTAGTATACCTCTATGCACCCTGTAGTATGCTACAATTTCCACATCATTCAGACCATGTTAAGTTAACGGGTCTACCCTTCTTCAAAGCTGAGGTATATTTGCAGCAGCAGCAGCATAGAATTCTGCCTGTTGCACATACATATGTATATCAGTAACTGCGGCCCCTAACAGTGTTTCTATGTAGAGTGCCTTCTGTGGCTGTATTCCAATAGGTTTTGGAATTTGCAGGGAAAGCATGAATTAAGTCTACATGTTTGCTTTTATAACTTGTTGAGTAGCTCCTCCATCTTGAATTGGTTGATTAGCATACAATTCAACTGCTTATGTTGTAATTAACATGCCATGACATTTACTGTGTTTGTGCTGCTCTACACACCATGTAGAGCCACTTATTGAATACAAAATGGTATGTTACTGTGTTTGCATCATGCCGTGATGTGCATATGGTTTTAGTGGGCTATGCAGACTTTACTGAATCTGCATCAAAGTCTTTTTCTAAAGGTTTTATTACCAGGAGTTTCACCAGCATTTCAGTCTCTCTTTGCTGACTCCTTTTTAGAACCACAACTCTGGTCTCTTTTCATCTCTTCTTCTCATGGATATGCTTCAGAGTCTTCTGCTACTTTCCAAACTCTCTATATTGTTCTGCCTTTAAATTAAGTAGGTGCAAACCTATACCTAGTGCCACTCTTATTCTAACTGCAGGTATTACCCTTAAAAAGACTATCTTACATTGCAATCTGAATTACATTATGTTATCAATAAGACAAACAAGACAAGTACATTTTTAACATCATCAACAGGTAACTGCAATACTGTGCAGAAAAACTCATTAATACACCAAATTTTGACTTTCATGTGTCAAGTGTATCTGAGACCTGTTAGCAAACACCATGCAGTGTTACAGAGGAACACACCAGCTTGAATTCTTTGGCTGCAAGCTTCACAAAAAATCTATATTATTTATTTATTTCACATTTGTTAATCGGGTTGGTCCAACTGAGCACAAGCCCATTTTCAGAGGAGACCCCAGAAGAAAAGCTCCAACAATAATTTTTATTTACATAATGACACAAATTAGTGAACTAATTAAAAAAATACAGCATAATTGTAAACATATACAGAAATATCATTGAAAAATGTAGAAAATACATAGGATTTGAGAACAAGTACAAAGAGGAGTAGGGAATTTGCAGTCAGGAAAATGTTTGAGATAAATTATATTTGGCCAAGGCAGAGAATGATCAGGTAGGATCCTGACAGGGACAGGTACAATTTTTTAGACGTGTTTTAATTCTTTTTTGAACCTGTTTGCGTGGTGTTTCTCAAGTTTGAGGGGAGGTTGTTCCAGATTTTCATTATAGATGATCTATAGGCCACTGACAGACTATTTGTATTGTAATAGATAACAACAAATCAGTACCATATTTACAGGCAAGGCAAAATGGCTGTGGTGCCAGGACCCAGTTACACACCTTAGCATTGCCATCCTTTAACTAAAGTAACTACAATAACTGGCACGATTCGCAATCAGAGAAATTGCCTAGCTAGTAGTGCAATTACCCTAAGGCTCACTTTATGGCTAGGCAGTCTCTCTCTCTCTCTATCTCTCTCTCTCTCTCTCTCTCTGTTATCAAATATATGGTCTCTGCCTTTGACAACTTGCTACCCAAATAGCATATGGAATGTTTCTTGTTCCTTTCCCTCTGGGATAACACTATCCTTAACTCCTCATCTAAGGCATCTTTGTACACAGTAGATGTTTTAGAAAAATAGGAGGACATCACCGTGGATTCTGAACACAGGCTCTTCTTTAATTACTGAAAGGATTCTTCAACCTCAAGAGTCCACCTAACTTTATTGGGCAGCTTCCTTTAAATAATATCTGTAAGGAGGCATGCAATACAGCCAAAATGGTGTATACATATTCCCTGTAATAACCTGCAAGACATTACAGACTATTTCTTAACAGCTTAAATTTTCTCTTTTTGGGGTTTGATGTTTTACCTTCCAGTCATATACCACAGATACCGTACTGCTGTCATTTTCACTCTACACTTTGAAGCATAGACTGCAATCCCATTTTGTTTCAAATATTCAGACACAGAGTTGACTTTTGGAATATGTGAATCCCAATCATCCAAGAGCATGACTATATCCAAGTAGGCTACAGAGCAAGGATTGTGATGTCTAAGTGTATGATCCATCAGTCATCAAACGAAGGTGGGGCCCCATGAAGGTCAAAACGTAAATAGATGCACTGAAAATAGATCATCAGCAGTTGAGAAGGCAGTCTTCTTCTTGACCTCCAATGCCCTTTTGTTTGATGCAGGATGGTCAAGAACCTAGACTTCCCTAGCCACCCTGTTAAATCATCTACCTGGATCACAGGGTAGCTATCGAATAAGAAGGCACTATTGAGTTTATTTAAGTCATTACAAAATTCGACAGTTCAGTCCAGTTCTGGGTGTGAGACTATTAGGTTCTACTCACTATTTGACTATTTAATTATTCCCAGGTCCAGCATTTCATGTATTTCCTTGCAGACTGCTTGTTTCTGGGACCTATGCACCCTATTGGTTTCATGTTTGCTTTTTTTCAATAACTGTTTCTATATAGTGATAGATATGCATGCTTCTGGTTAGAATTTCTGAAAAGATGTCCCTGTTCTGAAATAGAAGAACCTGTAGTTTTTGCTATGATTACCTTAGGCATGATTACCAGCCTTTTCTCTTTCTCAAGGTATTTAACACATTTTTTGGCATTGAGTTTAAGGCCATGGTTCTGACACCAGTCTTTGGTCTCAGTGAGGTCATTCTGTAGGAGGTCAACATCACTTGGGAAATTAATAATAGCTCCCAACTTGCAATTGTCTGTGAACTGTGTCAGCCAGAGTCACTTCGTGTTGGCCTGGACTTCAGAGAAGTAGATACCAAAGAGGAGAGGACCCAGGACTGACCCTGTGGGACTCCACTCGTGATTAGTCGGCAGTCTGACATGGAGTCAGCTACTTTCACACTATGGGTTCTGTCTGTGAGCCTAGTTTGCAACCCATCAAGTGATATAGGGGTTGATGCCAAGCTTAGTGAGTTTTTCTATGATTCCTGAGTGGGGAATGGTATCAAAAGCCTTGGCCAGATCAAGGTAAGCTGTATGAACAACCTTGCCTTCATCCACAGCTCTGCTAACTAACTCAAAGAAATTGACCAAGTTGAGGAGGCATGATCTACCCTTCACAAAACCAAACTGTGTAGGATCCAGAGTTTGGAGATTCCCTATATCCTTGTTTATTAGGTCCATGATGTTGCGTTCCATAGCTTTGCATATCGTACTCGTCAGGCTAATGTGGTGATAGTTCCTAGGTTCTGTAGTCAGTCATTCTTTGTGTAGCAGTACACCATTTGGTAGGGAAAAAGCCTGAGGTGAATCTGTGATTGAACAGGCCACACAGGTGAGGTGCCAGTTCACTCTGTAGTTCATGTAGAACACAGCAAGGGATATTGTCAGGTCTCATGGAAGCTGTATTCTTGGCCTTGGACTGTGCTGCTTTAACCTGTGCAGCAGTAATACTGGGTGTCTGGCAATTTACAGATATTGTGATTGGTCCTTTGGGGGGGGGGTAAAGTTTGCACTTAATTTGTCAGCCAGTATACTGGCAATATCTGTTGGCTCGGTATAGAAGGTACTATTATGCAGTAGGTCAGAGCAAAGCTGGGTATTGCCATGGAGATTATTTACATAACTATAGAAGGCCTTGTGGTTGTCTTTACTATATGCTGCAATTCTGTTTTCCTAGCTAGCTTTAAAGAATTTGATGACGACTCTCAACTTTTTGTTGAGACTAATAAGGGAATTTTTCCACTCTTGGGACTTCACTTTATTCTGCAACAGTTTCCTCCTTCTGTTGTAGAGTTTGTTTATGGCAGGGGACCACCAGATTGGCTTCTTTTTTTTGGAGGAGAGCATTTTGGTTCTATTGGGTGTGGCAAGATCCATGCATTTGTGTACGTGTTCGTACAGTGCATTGGTATATGATTCTGTGGTCATGCAACTATTCTCCATTTGCATGAGTGGCGTGAAGTTAGCCACCTCTGTTTTTAGGTGCACAAAGTTAGCTTTGGAGTAGTTTTTCCTGGTAGTTACCTTTGCAGGGGGTGTGGTGGGAGGGATGCGGATTTCCAAGGTGATTAGTTTGTGGTCAGGTCTAACCAGGGAGGAGCTGACTATTGGTGTAGAGCAATGGTTGCCCATGTTAGTAATGACCAGGGCAAGGATATTGCTACCTCTAGTGGGGGTAAGAATGAGCTGCTGCTCCGGGACATTGAAATTATTGAACTCCAGGAAACGTTGGGCAAGTGTATTGGTACATGAGTAGTTTACCCAGTTAATGGAAGAGTAGTTGAAGTCACCTAGTAAGAGAGTGTTAGGTTGGACCCTAATATTCTCCAGGGTGCTTAGGAACGTAGAGTGTGAGTCTTGAGACACAGTTGGGAACCTATAGCAGGCTACAACCTGATCACTGTCTTACCCAGTGTTAGCTGCACCTGAAGTATCTCTGATGAGTTATGTTGGGCTACCAGTCTGAAAGTGTGCGCATCCTTTATGAATATGGAAACACCACCGTGTTGTGCAGAATTTTGAGAATTTATATGGACGTACACAGATAGGATTCCAAAACCTTGAATTTTAATGAACCTCATTAATTATGTATGATGCAAACGGGACTTAAAAACTGTGTGGACATAGCTGGTCTTACTTTCAGTTATACCTGACTCATGGTAGCTGCAAAGGTAATGTTGCACCTGCACTGTTGTAGTGGAATATGTTTCTCTCCTTTTGGACCTATGCTATCACTGCTCCTTCTAAATGTATGTGCATATGCTTAAATTGATGCTTTGTAAAAAACTTTGCGCAGTACTAAAAATGTATGTGACTTGGAGGGGGTACAGCATTGACCTGTATGCATACAGGTGGGTACAACAGGTTCCTAGTACATTATCGAAAGATAATGTAATTGTATGATCAAAACTTCGAAATGGCAGCATTTTGAAGATCGCATTGTGGGATCGCAGTACAGTGAGGATTGGAATATTTACACTTTTCTCACTGTAGTGCGATCTCGGAGTTGGAATATATATTTAGCGGAGGGTGTGGGGGGCACAGCCCCCCACAATAAAAGCTTTGAAATGCTGCCATTTCAAAGTTTTGATCATTCAATTATGTTATCTTTTGATAATGTAATATGAACCCGGGTACGACTGCTTCATTAACAAGCAGTGCTTCCCTATATACACTTGTGCAGAAAACTGTAAACAGTACCAGAGAACAGTATATAAGGGCGCTCAACAAAATATCTGTATATTTCGCCAGTGTCTCTGTACAGTCTGTGGTATAACTATGGAAACCTATAGATTCTTATAGTATCCATACATTGCTATGTAGTATGTATTTGTAGCTATGTAAAGGATATGTATTCACTGATACTTATTAAAACATGTAATACAAATATTGTCCCACTAAAACTATATCTGTGTTTATGTCTGTTTATCATGTACTATCTGTGGTATGTCTATGGATAGGGAGACTTTCTAACAGTTTCTGTAAGTCATTCAATTGCACACAGGGATTTACTTAATTTTGTCGACTTACCATAAAGTCGAATTTCAAAATGCTGAGACCATAATGTCAAGTACTCAAAACTTCCTGGATAACAGATACTTTGTAGTAAGAGTAATAGTTATCACTGATTTTCCTCTCACACAGATGAAATGTAGATAGCATTCACTGATTACTATTGATATAGTGTTGATATAGGCTATTCATGTATAAAAGTTTAGGTTACTATGACTTTTTTTCCCAGGTTGTCAGTTTAGGCTCATGTTGCTTAACATCTATTGACAATACAGGATGTATCTGAAAGCCATCCACTATTATAGTCTTACACATATGTTATGAGTATTATCTTAATATGAACAGCATGCAGACTGTACAGATCATACCTCTCAACATTTTTGAGCAAAAAATCTGTATACACCCATATATTAATAGTGAGACAAAGGCTCTAAAATAGGGACAGTTTTTTAAATATCGTTCTTGCAAACACACAAAGTTGACAATAATAACAAGTTTTGCATTAGCATGAATTTCTTGAATGGTATGAAGTCTGAAACTCAGATGTCTATCAGTATTTCCTGATTTTAAACCATGATTATTTACCAAATATTAACCAGAAAAAAAAAAATTGTATGAGGAACAGACCAAAAATATTAGGTAAAAAAATCTAGATATTCTGTGAAAATATGGACAGTTTAGAGATATAGTAGAGACTGTATGGCACAATGGTGTTGTGGTTGTTCTTTCACTGCTAGGATTTCCACAGTAATCAGTTCAAATCCCACATACAGTCTCTACAGGTATAACAAGTTATGATGTTGTTCCATGTCTTATATATTCAGGCATTGTTTTCATATCATATATGTTGTTTTATATGTCACACTACTACACAGGACAGGGACTATTTCATATAATTTTGCAGTGCACAGGAATGCAGAGAAGATAAATTGGCAAAAGCTGTCAGCATAATTTTCTCCATATGTGGGACCCCACATTAATCTAACCACGTACATATTACTGTCTTCCGGATGGTCAGCATACCTAGGGTTGACAATTTTTCACCACAGGAAAATCAGGTAATAGATACACTGCTCCAACATAGACAGAGACTCCTTGAATAGGCAGGAAATACAGTTTGGAGGAAAGAAGTATGGACCGACCTCATTAACATGATTAATGCTCTGGAATGTCACAAGAGATACAGGGAGGCCTGTCTCTAATGGTGCTCTGACATGATCCTTCATGCAGCCAACAGGGGATATTATTATGAGAGATCTAGGGATACCACCAGTAGTTCTCCATGACTGACTACCCCAGACACACAGTATCTTGTATCGTTGTGTATGGCAAGAGGGGAGTGCCGCATACTCAAGGTAGCATAGAAGCAGTTGTGTTCAGCTGCACATGTATGTTTTACTTTGCATATATATTGTCATTCATGTGTTGCAGTAGCAGATCTGCATCCTGCACATGAGGGCACACATGCTGATGATGACCAATGTAAGTGTAATGACATATTGCCGTACAACTTCAGTACATATGTAACACTACAACCAACATGTTTAATTTTGTCTAAATTCACTTTCACAGGTCCATCAACTTTTGCACAGCAGCAAGACATGACAGGTAAGTGTATCCATATACCGTTACTATGACCATTACCTGTTACTGCCTTTTCTTCCTGTCATGTGAGTGGTGTATACTGTCATACTGACAGCTACTTAACTAACACTAGCTGGGCGCAGCCTACAATATTCTCAAATATCCTGTAAAAAAACCCTCATTATCCAACCTACTTACTGTCTATACTGTAAACCGGTACCTAAGATCCAGTGAAAAATCTCTCGTCTCCATCACCAAGGCTAACAATAATGCAGGGAAAGTGCTCAACTCCCACACCGTTGCCTGAAATTGGAACTCTCTTCTCCTATCCATGTCCACTGCCCCCTCCAGATCCATATTCAAAACCTCCCTCAAATTGCACCTTCTTTGTACCTGGTTATGCCCTCGTATCACATAACCCTACCCATACTACTATTAACTCCCCAAACTCCTCTCTGATCACATGCTGGACCTCTGATCCCCTGTAGGCTTGGCCATCTGAAAGGGTACTTTTAACTGTATAATCTTACTTGATATATTTTCTTCTCTTACCAATGTATAACTGACATTGTCTTTTTACCTATGTTCTATATCTTCTTTTACCTGGAGTGTTTGATTAATTTCTTGTTATATTACTATGCTCAGCATACATGATGTAACCTGTTTTGTGTATTATGCTGGATGTACTGTATTTTTATAACTTGATGCCAGAGCTTTTCTCCCCGGGCCTCCACTGAAAATGGACCTGGTCCAGTCATAATTTCCTGGTTGACAAATATAAAATAAAATAAATAAAATAAATAAATAAATAAATTGCAACCTATAGCTACATCTTCTGGGAACATGAGCCATGTAGGTGCACCTACAAACAGTCCAGGTTTCCCACCATCTTTATAAGCTGCAGTACTGTAACACAACTATGAGGTATGAAATTAATGTCACTGTATTTCATATAGGTTCATAGGTTCATAGGTTGGTACTAGGCTATCGGCCCTTGGGCCTATACAAGCCTAGCCATAACAATTTCCTGGCTATTTCTTCCCACAGTATTTACTTCTCTGGACCCCTGTCTAGTAGGGCGACTGAAGTGATCCCCGGGGTTAATTTCCTATCTCCATCTAATCATCAAGGTTCCTTTTGAAAAGCGCCAAAGAGGTGCTCTGCTTGACATGTATGGGCAGTCTATTCCAGAGTCTGGGGAGTCTCTGGGTCAGGAACCTCTCCATCCAGCATGTTTTGTTCATTGTGATGACAAGGTTTAGATCCCTGGAGTGTATGTCTCTGAGGGATTGGGATTTCTTTAAGTGTAGCATGTCCAACAGCTCTGGGTTTGACTTGGCCTTGTATGTTAAGCAGAGACCACCTCTGAGTAGATGATATGTGACAGTGTATAGGTGGAGTTTTTTTAGATGATCAGCATAGGGCATCTGCTTTAGGCCTGTGATTCTTTTAGTGAGGTATTTCTGCAGTCTTTCCAGTTGTTGCAGATGTCTTGAGAGGTACATACCAAACGGGGTGTTGTATTCTATAATGGGTCTAATGAGGGATGAGTAAAGTGAGACAATGACCTTTTTTTTTTGGATGAAAAGCCTTTAGTGATAAGGTGTGCCACATAGAAGGATTTCCTGACTGTTGTGGCGATGTAGTTATCGAAGGTGAGACTACTGTCCACCTGTGTCCCTAAGCCTGTTATCACACTTTTGGTGTTTAGTGTACTGCCACCTATGTGGTAATTCATTGGTACAAGTTTTTTCCCAAAGGGGATAACTATACATTTCTTGGCATTGAGCTTGAGCCCATGGTTCTGGCACCAAGCATCTGTTTCTGTAATGCCCTTTTGTAGAATATCCACATCATTTGGGGATTCAATAATGGCTCCCAGTTTGCAGTCATCTGCAAACTTTGTTAGCCAGAGTCCCTTAGTGTTGGCCTGTTCTTCAGAGAAGTAGATGCCAAACAAGAGCAGTCCTAGGACTGAACCCTGAGGTACTCCACTTGTCACTTGTCTGGAGCTGGATTTGGAGTCGGCTACTTTTACAGTGTGGGTTTTGTCAGTAAGCCAGTTGACAACCCATCGAGTGATGTAGGGATTAATGCCCAACTTAGTAAGTTTATCTATGATGCCAGAGTGGGGGATGGTGTTGAAGGCCTTGGCAAGGTCCAGATAGGCTGTATAGACCCCCTTACCCTTGTCCATGGCTCTGGAGACTGATTTGAAGAAGTCAATCAGGTTCAGGAGACAAGATTGGCCCTTCATGAATCCAAACTGCATGGGGTCCAGTGTTTGAAGGTTGCCAATGTCTTTGTTTATAAGTTCCATGATAATACATTCCATGGCCTTGTAGATCAGGCTCATCAGACTGTGTAGGCAGTAGTTCTCCAGATCCAAGGTGGATCCCCCCTTGTGGAGTGGGATAACTGTAGCTGTGCGCCACTCACTGGGTGCGAAGCCTGTAGTGAGGCTATGATTAAACATGAGACTTAGGTGAGGTGCCAGTTCATTTTGTAGTTCATGTATTACACAGCCTGGGATGTCGTCTGGTCCCATGGATGCTGTATTCTTAGCTTTGGAGAGTGTGTTTTTTACCTGTGTGGCCATTATTACCAGAATTTGGCAATCTTTCGGTATTGAGATGGGCCCTTTAGGGGTTAAGAGGGGGGTGAAGTATGCACTGAATCGATCTGCCAGGATACTGGCAATATCCTTGGGATTAGTATATCTAATGCCATTCTGTTGTAGCTCAGAGCAGATCTGAGCATTGCCATTTAGATTCTTGACATAGCTATAGAATGCCTTGTGGATGTCTTTGGAATCTTTGGCAATTTTATTTTTGTAACTAGCTTTGGAGGATTTTATGAGGGTTCTCAGCTTCTTACTGAGGCTGGTAAGGGAGTTTTTTGCATCCTGAGATTTTCATCTTTTCTGCAACAGTTTCTTTCTTTTGTTTAGAGGACGTCTGGCTGACAGATGCAATGTACATTACATAAGTATCACCAATATCCTGTTAATGTTTTGTATATGTCATCATGCACCTATGCCTACATATATGACTGTGTTTCCTTTGTGTTTTCCCACTGCAGGATCTGCAGTATGACAAAACAAAGACATTGGCAACCTTCAAACACTGGACCCCACCCAGTTTGGGTTTGTGAAGGGCCGATCTTGTCTCCTGAACCTGATTGACTTCTTTGAATCAGTCTCCAGAGCCATGGACAAGGGTAAGGTGGTCCACACAGCCTATCTAGACCTTGCCAAGGCCTTTGACACCATCCCCCACTCTGGAATCATAGATAAACTTACTAAGTTGGGCATTAATCCCTATGTCACCCAATGGGTTGCAAAATGGCTTACTGATAGAACCCACACTGTAAAAGTAGCCAACTCCAAATCCAGCTCCAGACAAGTGACAAGTGGAGTACCTCAGGGTTCAGTCCTGGGGCCGCTCTTGTTTGGCATCTACTTCTCTGAAGTACAGGTCAACACTAAGGGACTCTGGCTAACAAAGTTTGCAGATGACTGCAAACTGGGAGCCATTATTGAATCCCCAAATGATGTGGATACTCTACAAAGGGCCTTACAGAAACAGATGCTTGGTGCCAGAGCCATGGGCTCAAGCTCAATGCCAAGAAATGTATTGTTATCCCCTTTGGGAAAAACATGTATCCATGAATTACCATATAGGTGGCAGTACACTAAACACAGAAAGTGTGATAAGAGACTTAGGGACACAGGTGGACAGTGGTCTCACCTTCGATAACCACATCGCCACAACAGTCAGGAAATCCTTCTATGTGGCACACATCATCACGAAGGGCTTTTCATCCAGAAAAAGGAGGTCATTGTCCCACTGTACTCATCCCTCATTAGACCCATTATAGAATACAATGCCCCATTTGGTATGTACCTCTCAAGACATCTGCAACAACTAGAAAGGCCTCAGAAATACCTCACTAAAAGAATCACAGGCCTAAAGCAGATGCCCTATGCTGACCGCCTTAAAAACTCCAGCTATACTCTGTCGCATATCGTCTACTCAGAGGCGATCTCTGCTTAACATACAAGGCCATGTCAAACCCAAAGCTGTTGGACATGCTACACTTAAAGAAATCCCAATCCCTCAGAGCTACACGCTCCAGGGATCTAAACCTTGTCATCACAATAAACAAAACATGCTGGAGGGATAGGTTCCTGACCCAGAGACTCCCCAGACTCTGGAATAGATTGCCCATACATGTCAAGCAGAGTGCCTCTTTGGACCTCTTCAAGAGGAACCTTGACGATTGGATGGGAGAAAGGAAATTCACCCCAGGGATCACGTCAGCCACCCTGCTAGACAGGGGTCCAGGAAAGTAAATAATGTGGGAAGAAATAGCCAGGGAATTGTTATGGCTAGGCTTGTATAGGCCCTAGGGCTGATAGCCTAGTACCAACCTATGAACCTATGAACCTATGACACGCTCATCAAATAGGGAGGGTGTAACTAGTATGCAGATTCCTCTGTTTCCAGAAAGTCATTGCTGTTTCTCCTGTTGTTGTCTTCCATTAATAATATGTCTTTCTACCCCTGTTTAGGATGACTGCCATCAGCACCTCAGTTGCGACCAACTGGTATGTGTATGCATTACCTACTGTGTGCTGTACCTCTGTTGGAATGGTACATGCTGCTAAGTATGTGATTACTCATATGTATTTATGCCTTTGTTTCCCTACAACACCTGTGTTTTGTCCCTTGCCTCCAGCACCTGATTTCCACGAGGACATGTCGAATGTGTGTTACATTGTTATTCCTCACATATGCCATGTATATTGCATATGTAATATAATTGTCAACTCTCTGTTATATAGTTTCCATGGGCCACACTCAGACATAACCTCCTGGTAGGTTCTTAACATCTGTGAGATTGCTGTGATTTATTTGTGGCATATATCAGTAATGATACCCAGCATGCGATATAAGCATGTTTACCTGACCTGTGTCATCTATCTCTTCTTTCAATACATCCACTGCCTTAATCCTCCATTATCCATGGATCCCTAGGCAGGATCTGATGAGACTCACTATGGTTGCATGGACACTGGCACACAGAACACATATTTGGTGTTAGAGTCTGGTCCAGATGGTGGCATTGATTTGCATGAGGCTGTATCCTCAGATGTGGAAAAAAAACCATGTCCAACCATTCTGACAATGAGGGGACAAAAGCTGTTGGACAGGATGAGACCTGTGGACCCCAGTACCATGTTAAGTCTGCTGGTGTTGCTGACACTTCCCCACAACACATCAACACTGCCTGGCACAGTTGATGTAAACATGTATCTGCTGTGCAAGGGCACATGATAGAGAGTTTCTCTGCACTCTTACAATTGAAAATTTGCAAATGAACATTTCCAGCAATGTCATAGATCTGACATTCATGCACCTGCCCATTCTACAGATTGTGTTGTATACCAGCTGTATGCGCTGCATAAGACAGGAGCACAGGCACACTGAGTTAATGGCAGCACTGGTTGCTAAGAATGAAAGCACGATATCTGTAGGCATGGTCCATGTAATCTCTAGTTACGGCAATAAAACAGCAGTGCCATGGTACAAGCAGGATTCTGCCTACCCTGACTTTGCTTAACTGAGTGCCACATGGGATAGGCAGGCCAGTTCTTAGTTGACCAACCTTTATCCATTGCTGAAAAACTTCGGTAACCACCACGGAAAAATAAGTGTTAAAATCTTCTCTTTAATAAACTTAATAAAATGAATTCCGATAAGCGCTTTCGGCAAAAATGCCTTCTTCAGATTGTAGAATTCATAAGATAAAAATCAGAATTTAAAAGCCTAATGTCCAGTCAAAGTACATTTCAATAAATTCATGGGCCAATCAACATACTTCAATTACCATCACATATGGCCAGTCAAGATAGCGTTACATATTCTCCCACATAGGCCAAGTATATTATTATCAGACAATCATAATTAGCCCCCTCAGGTTTAGTGCCAAATTAGTATGCATTTAAAATAAACCAATAGTAGAAGGAAGGATGAATGGTCCACCAATCTCTGTGGGTTACAGAGGACTTTTCCGTATTTGAGGCCAAGAGCCCTATCTTTATACCAGGTAGCAAAGAATCAAACATCTCATGTCATATCCAATGTCAATAAGCATTAACTTAGTGCAACAACAAATAAATCACTAAGCATAACAATAGATTAAATATACAATATGGGAGATTCTATCCTGGTACACCCATATTTATCATATGTCATTAGAAAATTATGAAGAACGGAAAGGCTGTTGGTCCAGATGACATACCTGTTGAAGCGTGGAGGTGTTTAGGTGAAATGGCAGTGGAGTTTTTAACTAGATTGTTTAATGAAATCTTGGAAAGTGAGAGGATGCCTGAGGAATGGAGAAAAAGTGTTTTCGTACCAATTTTTAAGAATAAGGGTGATGTGCAGAGCTGTAGTAACTACAGAGGGATTAAATTAATCAGTCACAGCATGAAGTTATAGGAAAGAGTAGTGGAATCTAGGTTAAGAAGGGAGGTGATGATTAGTGATCAGCAGTATGGCTTCATGCCAGGAAAGAGCATTACAGATGCGATGTTTGCTTTGAGAGTGTTGATGGAGAAGTACAAAGAATGTCAGAAGGAGTTGCATTGTGTCTTTATGGATTTTGAGAAAGCATATGACAGGTTACATAGAGAGGAGTCGTGGTATTGTATGAGGAAGTCGGGAGTGTCAGAGAAGTGTGTAAGAGTGGTACAGGATATGCACGAGGGTAGTGTGACAGTAGTGAGGTCTGAGGTGGGTGTGACGGATGCATTTAAGGTGGAGGTGGGATTACATCAAGGTTCAGCTCTGAGCCCTTTCTTATTTGTAATGGTGATGGACAGGTTGACAGACGGGATCAGACAGGAGACCCCGTGGACTATGATGTTTGCAGATGACATTGTGATCTGTAGTGAGAGTAGGGAACAGGTAGCAGAGACACTGGAGAGGTGGAAGGTGGAGATTTGCTCTAGAGAGAAGAGGAATGAAGGTCAGCAGGACTAAGACAGAATATATGTGTGTGAATGAGAGGGAGGATAGAGGAATGGTGAGGATGCAGGGAGTAGAGGTGGTGAAGGTGGATGAGTTTAAATACTTTGGATCAACAGGTCAGAATAATGGTGATTGTGGAAGAGAGGTGAAGAAGAGAGTACAGGCAGGATGGAGTGGGTGGTGAAGAGTGTCAGGAGTGATTTGTGACAGACAAGTACCAGTAAGAGTGAAAGGGAAGGTCTACAAGAGGGTAGTGAGACCAGCTATGTTATATAGGTTGGAGACAGTGGCATTGACAAAAAGGCAGGAGTCAGAGCTTGACGTGGCAGAGTTGAAGATGTTAAGATTTGCACTGGGTGTGATGAGGATGGACAGGATTAGGAATAAGTATATTAGAGGTCAGCCCAGGTTGGAAGGTTTGGAGACAAAGCCAGAGAGACAAAATTACGTTGGTTTGGACATGTGCTGAGGAGGGATGCAGAGTATATTGGGAAAAAGATGCTAAGGATGAAGCTGCCAGGTAACAGGAAAAGAGGAAGGCCTAAGATGAGGTTTATGGATGTGGTGAGAGAGGACATGCAGAATGTTGGTGTGACAGAACAAGATGCAGAGTCCAGGAACACATGGAAACAGTTGATCTGCTGTGGCGACCCCTGACGGGATCAGCCGAAAGAAGAAGAAGATAAACCAATTGAGAGATGGAATAAAAGTGCTTCATTACATTGGTTGAACATGATGGTAAGTCGCCAATCACGTCTTACAATATGTTGTTCCAATTCAGGATCAGCTTTTCATGACTACTCCACTTAGAAACCATCAGAAAAATGGTAAAAATCTTTCCTACGTTCATTTCTATCACAAGAAAGCCATGCGGCAAGTCAAAACGTATGAGACAAAAAGGCTAAGACTAGCTCATATGTCTTGGCCAATAAGAACCAGTATCACGATGTAAAAACCAGTTGATGGATAGTAACAAATGCTTCATTTCATTGGTTAGACAAATAGGTAGATCACCAATCACATCTCACATTGTGATAGTCCTATCCAGAGTCAGCGTTTCATGTCTACTGCACTCAGAAGCCAACTGTGAAATGGATATCCAACCAGAACATTGCAATAAATCCAGTTATATGAAGCTAAAGTCACCTTTTTCCAAGTATTCCCTTCATAGATTGGTATCCAGTTCTTTATCTTTTGTATGTTTATTCTATAACAATTAAAACAAAACTGCTAAAACATGAAGCACTATAACTTCGGCAATACGAGTGCAACATGCACAGCTATAAAACTGTGTATCTTCTTTTGCAGGAATTAGTCTTTAGCAGATATATTTCTTCTTTTCATAGCTCAAGGGGTGAGACTTTAAAAGATCGTGTTTTATTACAAGAGTCAATCGCAGGGATGGAGGAACTAAACCAAGTTCCTACGACAGATATAAATATACCATGAACAGAAAAATAATTTTGAAATGCTATAGCCAGTGAAGGAATAGTGAAGAAATTTCAGAACTAGCTCATATGTCTTGGCCAATAAGAACCAGTATCACAATGTGAAAACCAATTGACAAATGGTAACAAATGCTTCATTTCATTGGTTAGACATATAGGTAGATCACAAATTATATCTCACATTGTGATAACTATCCAGAGTCAGCGTTTCATGTCTACGCCACTCAGAAGCCATCTGTGAAATGATTGTCCAACCAGAACATTGCAATAAATCCAGTTATACAAGGCGAAAGTCACATTTTTTCAAGTATTCCTTTCAAAGATTGGTATCCAATTATTTATCTATTGTATATTATTTCTATACAAATTAAAAATTAAAACAAAACTGCTAAAACACGAAGCGCTATAGCCTCGGCAATACGAGCACAAAGTACACAGCTATAAAACTGTGTATCTTCTTTTATAGGAATTACTCTTTAGCAGATATACTTCTTCTTTTCATAGCTCAAGGGGTGAGATTTAAAAAGATTGTGCTATAATAACAGAGTCAATCATAGGTATGGAGGAACTAAACCAAGTTCTTACGACAGATATAAATATACTATGACCAGAAAAATTATTTTGGAACACTAAAGCCAGTGATTGAATAGTAAAGAAATTTCAGAACTAATCATCAGTCACATCTTCCAGACTATTACTCATAACCAGGATCAGCTCTTCGTAGCTAAACCATTAAAAGGCCACCTATACAATAAATAGCCAATGAAAACATTGTAATTGCTTGCCACTCAAAACTCACCTTAGCATGGAGAACATCGATATCTGTGCAGGAACAGAAACCTGGTTCAGGGCTCCCACGACCACCCCAACACTACCAGGTTATACCTCATACCATGCTTTTCGGCCCCAAAACTGGGACCGAACCACAAAAGGAGGGGGAGTATCGATATTCATCAAAGATACCCACACCTCCAGGTTGGTGGCAAAGCACGAAGCATCAGAGACTATCCATGTGCAACTAACAGTGGGTAAAACTGCCTTCCAGTTTATAGTCTGCTACAGACCACCCTCCCAAACCCAGGAACCCCACTCGGCCTTTCTAAGAACACTGGAAAATATGAAGGTCTCTCCAAACACCATTATATTGGGTGACTTCAACTACCCAAACCTAGACTGGGAGCATTACTCTAGCTCCAACACCCTAACCCAAAGGTTCCTAGAATTTATAAACTCAAATGCTATGGAACAACTTGTTACCACTCCCACAAGAGGGGAAAACATACTGGACCTGATCATCACCAACATGGGGACTGTATGCTCCAGACCAGAAGTGTATCCCTCACTGGTAAGATCAGACCATAAACTAATCTCACTGGATATTCACATCCCGACCCCACCCCCTGCCCAGAAAACCACAGTGAAAAGATTCTCTAAAGCAAATTTCACACTCCTCAAAACCAAGGTGGAATCATTCAAAGCCCCCGGGCCTGTGGAAAATACGTCCCAGACCGCAGAATCCTTTATAAACGCATTCTATGAACACCTTCAGGAATGCATGGATCATGCGATCCCAAATAAAACCAAGACCCAATGCTCCAAAGGCAGACATCCTGTCTGGTGGACCCCAGCCATAAACAAACTATACAATAGAAGGAGGAAGCTACTAAATGATAGAGCAAAATCCCAAAAAGGGAAGGCATCACTGATCAGTATTAGCAAAAAACTACAGGCACTCATAAAATTGTCTAAGGCCAGCTTTGAGAGAAAAATTGCACAGGACACTAAGGATAATCACAAGGCTCTCTTTAGTTAAGTTAGTAACCTGGGTGGTAATTCCCAGATATGCTCAGAATTAGTCCAAAATTACAAAAAATACACTGAACCCACAGACATTGCCAACATCCTCGCTGACAGGTTCAGTGCAAACTCTCCCCCCTCCACCAAAAGGGCAAATATCTATCTCAGCAGAGTGCTGCCCCCCTGATATCTCAGATGCTCAGGTAAGAGCCGCCCTCTCCAAAGCAAAAACCACAGCATCAGTGGGACCAGATGGTGTCCCGGGCTGCATCCTACATGAACTCCAAGAAGAGCTAAACCCAAACACAAAACTACTGTTCAATCTCAGCCTTACTACAGGATATGTGCCCAAAGAGTGGCGTACAGCAACAGTGGTCCCTCTCCATAAAGGTGATGCCTCAACAGATCCTGGAAACTATCGCCCCATAAGCCTGACTAGCTTGGTCTGCAAAGCTATGGAAAGGATCATCATGGACCTCATAAATAAAGATATTGGGGGCCTACAGACACTGGATCCTACCCAGTTTGGCTTTGATAAGGGCAGATCCTGCCTCTTAAACCTGGTTGATTTCTTTGAAACAGTCACCAAGGCCATTGACGAGGGGAAGGTGGTCCACACAGCCTACCTGGACCTTGCAAAAGCCTTCGATACAATACCCCACTCGGGCATTATAGATAAGCTCACCATCTTAAATATAAACCCCTATGTCACTAGATGGACTGCAAACTGGCTCAAGGACAGAACCCACATGGTTAGAATTGCTGGAGCCATGTCAGACTCCAAACCAGTTACAAGTGGTGTCCCACGAGGCTCAGTCCTGGGACCTCTCTTGTTCGGTATATATTTCTCGGAGGTACAGGCCAACACGGAAGGACTGTGGCTGACCAAGTTCGCAGATGAGTGCAAACTGGTCGCCATAATCGACTCTCCAGCCGACACAAGCATCCTCCAAAAGGGCCTCATAGAAACAGACAACTGGTGCCAGAGCCATGGCCTCAAGCTAAATGCCAAAAAGTGTATAGTCATCCCCTTTAGCAAAAACAAAGTGCCCACAAATTACCACATAGGTGGTAATCCATTAAGTACAGAAGAAGTAATTAGGGACCTGGGGACACAAGTTGATAGCAATCTCTCATTTGACAACCACGTGGCCAAAGTGGTTAGAAAAACATTTTATATAGCCCACATAATCATGAAGGGATTCACATCTAGATCAGGGGAGGTCATCGTGCCTCTTTACTCATCCCTCATTAGGCCCATAATTGAGTACAATGCCCCTTTTGGGATGTACCTTACCAGACACCTGCAGCAACTGGAAAGACCCCAAAAGTACCTCACCAAGAGGATCAAAGGGCTCAAACAGATGCCATATGCTGCCCGGTTAAAGAAACTCCAGCTCTACTCAGTGGCATACCGCCTGTTCAGAGGTGATCTGTGCCTGATGTATAAAGCCATGTCCAACCCGGAATTAATGGACATGCTGCACCTCAGAAAATCCAAATCCCATCGAGCTACGCGCTCGAGAGACTTCAACCTCAGCACTGAAATAAATAGGACATGCTGGAGGGACAGATTCATAACCCAGAGGCTCCCTTCACTGGAATAAAATCCCAGTCCAGGTTAGGCATAGTCCCTCATTGACTCTCTTCAAGAGGAATCTTGATGAGTGGATGGGAGATCATAGGTTTACCCCGGGTATCATTTCTGTGTCACTGTTAGACAGAGGCACAGTATACTAACCTCGAAAAAGGGTATAGCAAAATAAATTTAAAATGGGTGGCGAAAGCCAAACACATTCTGGCTAGGCTTATAAATGCCCTAGGGCAGATAGCCTAGTATGAACCTATGAACCTATGAACCTATTGCACAAAATAAAAGTTATGTGCTTTAGTATTGGATCGAACATGTCATGAAACTTAAGCAAGGACTCAGATCTTTCCAACTAAAAATTGAAAAAATATTGCAGAAATATTAGTGTCCAGCAGTGTTCCATCTGGTCTTCAATATAGGTTTAAAAGGAACCACTACATTTAGACCAGGTGGATGATTCGCTTGTAAATTGACAATCCAACTTATCTCCCTGACTTCAGTCCTGTTCATAGTATCGCCACCTCTTGCATTTAAATTACATTTAAATTATTCTGGCCGATACTCAAATCCGATGACCAAGTAAGAAGAATTGTAGGAGACAATCCAAGATTCACGTTTAAAAACAAGAAAAACTTAAAGAGACTTTTGTGTACAAAGATGGCTTCACTAAGAAAACTGTACCTCAATGGAAAGGCACATTTAAATGCCTACACTGTAAAGCCTGCCCTTTTATCAGCAATTCTAATGTCTTCCAGCATTCCATTACAGGACAATCTCACATTTTCCATGCCTATGCAAACTGCAATACTCAACATTTAAACTATTTAGCTATTGCTCCCATTGTTTTGCCTTCTATGTTGGAAAAACGGACCAGCATCTAAAGGATCGGCTAATGAGACATCAAAGAGATATTTGAAATTTTGATCCAAATAATGCTTTGGCCACCCATTGCACAATGAATCCATCACAGAGTTTTAAATTTCAGGTTATTGAGGTTATTAATTTAAATGCAAGAGGTGGCGATACTATGAACAGGGCTGAATTCAGGGAGATAAGTTGGATTGTCAATTTACAAGTGAATCATCCACCTGGTCTAAATGTAGTGGTTCCTTTTAAACCTATATTGAAGACCAGACGGAACATTGCTGGATACTAATATTTCTGTAATATTTTTGCAATTTTTAGCTGGAAAGATCTGAGTCATCGCTTAAGTTTCATGACATGTTCGATCCAATACTAAAACACATAACTTTTATTTTGTGCAATGGCAAGCAATTACAATGTTTTCATTGGCAACTTATTGTATAGGTGGCCTTTTAATGGTTTAGCTACGAAGAGCTGATCCTGGTTATGAGTAATAGTTTGGAAGATGTGACTGATGATTTGTTCTGACATTTCTTTACTATTCATTCACTGGCTATAGTGTTCCAAAATTATTTTTCTGGTCATAGTATATTTATATCAGTCGTAGGAACTTGGTTTAGTTCCTCCATCCCTGCGATTGACTCTGTTACTAAAGCACAATATTTTTAAATCTCACCCCTTGAGCTATGAAAAGAAGAAATATATCTGCTAAAGAGTAATTCCTGCAAAAGAAGGAACGCAGTTTTATAGCTGTGCACATTGCACTCATATTGCCGAGGCTATAGCGCTTCGTGTTTTAGCAGTTTTGTTTTAATTTTTAATTTTTATGGAAATAATATACAATAGATAAAGAATTGAATACCAATCTATAAAGGGAATACTTGGAAAAAGGTGACTTTCGCCTCGTATAACTGGATTTATTGCAACGTTCTGGTTGGATATCCATTTCACAGATAGCTTCTGAGTGGTGTAGACATGAAACGCTGACTCTGGATAGTTATCACAATGTGAGATGTAACTGATGATCTACCTATATGTCTAACCAATGAAATGAAGCATTTGTTACCATCCATCAATTGGATTTTACATCGTGATACTGGTTCTTATTGACCAAGACATATGAGCTAGTCTTAGCCTTTTTGTCTCATGCGTTTTGACTTGCCGTATGGCTTTCTTGCAATAGAAATGAACGTAGGAAAGATTTTAACCATTTTTCTGATGGTTTCTAAGTGGTGAAGTCATTAAAAGCTGATCCTGAATTAGAGCAACATATTGTAAGACGTGATTGGTGACTTACCCTCATGTTCAACCAATGTAATGAAGCACTTTTATTCCATCTGTAAATTGGTTTATATACCATGATATTAGCATTGATTGGCCAAAGTATATAAGTTTGACACAGCTGCCTTATCCTATGTGATTTGACTTGCCATATGTTTTTTCAGTACGAAAATATTAATTTTTTCAAACAACTTTGGATTTTGCTACACAAAAGAAAGCAAAGTATAGCATATGCTTATGAACTATTTTACATCTATGTACGCTGTGCCTTTACCATAAAGATGTCATCGTTTTTTACTGAAATAACAACTTAATTTTCTAATGACATATGATAAATATGGGTGTACCAGGACAGAATCTCCCATACCGTATATTCAATCTACTATTATGCCTAGTGATTTATTTGTTGTTGCACTAAGTTCATGTTTATTGACATTGGATATGACATGAGATGTTTGATTGTTTTCTACCTGGTATAAAGATAGGGGTCTTGGCCTCAAATACGGAAACGTCCTCTGTAACCCACAGAGATTCGTGGACCATTCCTCCTTCCTTCTATTATTAGTTTATTTAAATGCATACTAATTTGGCACTGAATCTGAGCCGGCTAATTGTGATTGGCTGATAATAATATACTTGGCCTATGTGGGAGAATATGTAACGCTATCTTGACTGCCATATGCGATGGCAATTGAAGTATTTTGACTGGCCCATGAATTTATTGAAATGTATTTTGATTGGACATTAGGCTTTTAAATTCTGATTTTTATCTTATGAATTCTACGATCTGAAGAAGGCATTTTTGTCAAAAGCGCTTATCGGAATTAATTTTATTAAGTTTATTAAAGAGAAGATTTTAAAAGTTATTTTTCCGTGGTGGTTACCGACGTTTTTCTGCATTTGTTTCTTCTTGTTCGGTACCTTTGGCAGCTCTACATTATTGACTTTCACAACCTTTATCCATTGGGCATTAATATCTTTGCTGCAACATGCACACATATCTTTTGCCAGCCAACTTGGTATGGAGCAGTCATGACCAGACAGTCAACTGTCACCCATGCTGCTTCTCACAGTGTGTCTCCACATGTTGGCACCACCCCAGCAGTCTGTTTTGTAGAGCAACATGGGCTAGGAGTTTCCATGCATGGAAGGGATAGCTAGGACCATGGTGTGGGTCATCAGTGTGAGTGTCCTAGACTGTAGTAGATTAACACTCACAGCTGATACACTATTTCCTGCATTGTCAGTCTCACCTTGTGACAATGATGATTGCTATGCAGACCACTGACAATGCCATCTTTTTGTGGATTTTGTGAAGTCTGATGCCACAGTAGTCTATCACGTTTACTGACCATAGATGACTCCATTCAGTACATGATACTTTAGCCATACTTTACATTGCTATGTTACTTATGGTATTGACAACACTTCTGCAGTATGTCCTCACTTGATTTTCTATTTGCATCATTTCATGGTGGAGAGATAGGGATGAGGTTCACAGAGGTATATCCCTTGTTGTCTGCCATATACACATACACCATTATGAGTCTGTATGCATACCTGTGTCACTTGTAGCCTGAGTTGGTGGTCCCTGTAATGACTGATTTGTATATGCTCTTACTGTTATATGTTGGAATTATGATGTTATGTCTGATGCTCAGTATGTACATCTACCAGATAATTTCCATTAGATGCATTCTGTGCTGATGTGGTAGGACAACACTTGAACATCATTGCTTAATGTGTATACTTCTGTATGTGTGGTTTGATATGACTCAATGGTGAGTGTCAGATGCTACTGTGTTGCCTGAGCCTGAACTTATGGTTGAATCTTCCATCACCCAGACTTGTTTCTGCTGCCCCCTGTGTTCTCCTGTTCCTACTCTGTTAGCTGCAGAATGTCATCTTCAGACATCTGGAGTTCTTGGTGTAGTTTCCTCACACCTGCAGAAGGAAGACAACCATGTGTTGTCATTAGCATATTGTGTAGCATGGTGCACACAGCGATTATCTGTGTTGCCTTTTCAAGTGTGTATTACAGTGCACCCTGGATATGCCCAGGCATCTTAACTTGGCTTTCAGTACACCAGACACATGGTGTATGGTGTTTCATGTCATGGCATGCTCTCTATTTTAGGCCTCCACTTTTGGGTTGAAAGGTTCTCAGTATGGGATCAATAGCCATGGCTAAAGTGGATAAAAACAGTTACCTGTTGTGGGGAGGTTAAACACATATGCTGTCATCATGAATAATGTTGACAGAGATGAACTCAGCTTACATCCTAGCTAGGTTCCTGTATTCACTAGTAGCAGTCCCTTAGGTCACATTGCTGGAATGCAGCCCTCAGATCACTTTTCCTCCATATGGTAGCACCATGTACACTACTGGAGTGAATTGCCATGATATTATTATGCTACAAACTGCCATGCACACCACCTGATAGTTCAGG
>NC_056730.1:269001434-269081434 GCF_019279795.1 Protopterus annectens | reverse complement strand
TCCCTCTTGTGGGAGTGGTGACCAGTTGTTCCATCTCGTTAGAATTTATAAATTCAAGGAACCGTTGGGCAAGGGTGTTTGGGCTTGAGTAGTTTTCCCAGTCAATGTTTGGGTAGTTGAAGTCACCCAATAACATTGTATTTGGAGAGACCTTCATATTCTCCAGTGTTCTCAGGAATGCCAAGTGGGGTTCCTGTGAAAGGGAGGGTGATCTGTAGCAGGCTACAAACTGACAGGCAGTTTTGCCCGTTGTTTGTTGCACATGGATGGTTTCCAATGCTTTGTGCAGTGCCACTAACCTGAAGGTGTAGGTATCGTTGATGAATATAGATACTCCCCCTCCTTTTGTGCTTCGGTCCGAATTTTGGGACGAAAAGCATGGTATGAGTTATAACCTGGTAGTGCTGGGGTGCTCTCAGGAGCCTTGAACCAGGTTTCTGTTACTGCACAGACATCGATTTTCTCCATACTGAGGAGACCCTCAAGTGCGTGCATCTTGAGGTTTAGACTTCTTGCATTGAGTAGCATTACCTTTAGTTTTTTTATCCTTGGGTTTTCTATGGAGGTGAATTTGTCATTTGAGCCTTGCCTAAAAAAGGCACTATGGGGGAGGCAAGAGCCTTGGCCAGTATACGAAAGCCTAAGGGTGACAGGTGCAAGCCGTCCCTAGCGAAGCAACGTGGCTTGTCGAGCATGTCATTCCAGGCTGACAGACATTGGATCCCCTTTGAATGACACCAGTACTTTAGCCAATTGTTGAAACTGTTCATTTTGTCATTATACTGTGGCATCATTCTTGGTGAGGGTAAGATGCTACTCAAGGTCAGGGTCATACCAGCCTGGGCTACATGATCAGAGAGCTCCTCTATGTCTCTTTTCATGTAGTCCAGAGAGGTACATCTCAGGTCATTCACACCAGCATGGACAATGACAGAGTCATATTTGTACTTGCTTTGGATGACTTGAGCGCTTGTGTTATGTGACGGATCTTGGAACCTGACAGGCAGCTTACAGTGACCTTCTCCTTGTTCAGTCTGGTGAGCAGGACGTCAGTGTGCTGGACAATAGAGTACCCTATAACAAGTGTATTTGGTGTGTTGTTTAGCCTTAAGGGCTGTGACTGTGAGGCACACTGACTTTGTGAGATATGTGATTCGTGGGTATTGTTGAGGGGTGGCTGTTGCTTGGATATCTGCTTTGGAATTCTTTGCTGCTTAGGCAGATTTTTATTTAGAGCCTCTGAGTATGTTTGTGTGTGTTTATGTGTTGGGTATACAGATGCAATAGGTCTATGTGAGACTGGATTTGTGGTGCAGGTGGTTACCTTTTCCTCCTGACTGACTGTGCCAGTCTTGGGTTGAGAGAGCTCTGCCTCCAGTCTGGCTGTGTAACTGCATCTCTCACATGTATTAGAGTTTTTTGGAAGGAGGAGAGGGTTGTCTGTGTACATAAGGCAATTGCAACATTGTCTCAAAATTCCCAGATTCACCAGCTGGATTGGAGGGTAACCCTGAAACTGACCCTTGGGCATACCAGATTAGTATAGGGAACTGGTTTTTCACTGATCAGATTAGTAAAGGGAACTGATTTTTCACTTGATCAGGAAGGACCAATCGGGAGCCTAGTACTTATGAGAAGTCTAGGAAGGTGTAGTGCTTTAGTTAGTTAGTGTTTCCTTATAATATTTGAGCAAGTGCAGGGCTTTAGAAAGAGAATAGAGTGCTTACTTTGAGAGTTTGAACAGTTCTAAGGGAAAAAATGAAGAGCAGACTTTGTGGAGCCTGGAATAGTTTAAACCTGTTTAGGCAGTGGCTCAGTGCACAAAACCATGCAAAAAGAGAGTTGTAGGGTTTTAAGAGAGAGATCAAGGAGTTTAGAATTGACCCAAAATGGCCAATAAAACTGCAGCTTCTAGGCAGTAACCACTCCTACAGGGACAGGCAGGCTGTTCAGTGTTAACCACTGCCACTAGTGAACACAGAGACTTCCTTTTAGCCCAAGTAAGCACTGGCCTTCTAGAAACTTACAAACAGTTCAGAACAGCAAATCTTTAACTAAACTTTCTTAAAATTCAGAAAGTGGGAAAAAAGCAAGATTTTTTTTGTTTTTTTCTTTTTTTGTTTTAGTTTAAAGGTAGCAGAGATACACAAGTAGCAGAATATTCACAACAGTGCAATAAATGACCCCACACTTGAGTGCTAGGCCAAAGTCAGGTAAAATGCAGTGTTAAGAGAAAAAACGATTTTAAATTAAGCGCAACACAGGAAATGCAGTAAACAGGCTCTAGATGTGTTCTAAATACTGTTTCTGATACAGATATAAACTTTAGCAAGCCTGAAAATGCCAAAAAGTAGGCGGCAAAGCAGTAAATCTTAAAAATCAGAAGAAAATACTTAAAATCACAAAAGTGGCTCCTTTTCTTCTCTCAGCATTTTCTCCCCTTGGTAGGTGCTTCAGCAACAACTAGCAAGCCTGGAAGGACGCCAAAACCACAAGGCAGCCGGGATTTAAGAGAGAGAGATCAAGGAGTTTAGAATTGACCCAAAATGGCCAATAAAACTGCAGCTTCTAGGCAGTAACCACTCCTACAGGGACAGGCAAGCTGTTCAGTGTTAACCACTGCCACTGGTGAACACAGAGACTTCCTTTTAGCCCAAGCAAGCACTGGCCTTCTAGAAACTTGCAAACAGTTCATATAAAATAAGAGTATGGGCCAAACTACCCAACATCTGGTTAGCAGTAGGGCTTTTTTCCCCCTGTAGTATTTATGCTTTTCTTGATATGCTAGTATTATTGAAGAGTTAGTATCAGTTAAGTAACTCAAAATCAGTTAAACAAGGTTTCATACAGAGTGTCAAAGCCATGAATTCTAAAAATGTATTTCATAAAATTAAGACACAAGATTCTTTGGGTACCTTACAAAGTAAAACCCACACATTCTCTTCATTTATTTTTTATCTTTTTTGTGTTTTTTCTTTAAGTAGTTAATTTGGGGTCCTGCAGATGGGCTGTCCATTCAATGGTTTGCTACTCTACTTCTGAATTGTTTTTTGTAATGTATTAGTGATGTTCTGAAGCAAGTCCAATTAAAACAAAGATTGAGGTAGTCGTAATTACCTTATCACAGGGTACTCTACAGATGTTTGATCCCTAACTGCTTGAATTTCAGTAATTCTCAGACAGGGACTCGAACAGCTATAAGCTCATTGAACCAGCTATTCACACTTGAACGCTAATGTGAGTTGAGTGATGCACCTGCCTCACCATCTGTGTCATAGTAGATGCACACAAGCAAGTGCTCACCGAGGACCAGGTAAGTGGGAAATGGGAGCAGAGAGGATGCTCTTAGGTTTAAAGAGAGGTAGAGGGAGTGAAGTGGAGACTTTAGGGTTAGGGAGATGGATGGGAATATTAGATTTCATAAATGGTAAAGATGTGTTTGTATCAAGCTGAACTGATGTGGGCTACCAGCCACAACTATAAGCTGAGATACAAGATGACTAGAGGCTTTTGAGTTTCCAGAAAACCATAAGTTGCCTGTTTCTTTTTTTTTTTTTTGCTTATGTATACTATTTACTGCATATTTTATTGCCTTCCACCTACTTTTATACTGTATTTATTTACTGTGCACTAAACTGCAGTGTTATACTTCAACTGCCTCCTACACTGTGCCTGCAACATTGAATTTTATTGCTGTTTTCACTGTTTAGCAAGCCTTTTTGTTGTTTCCACTGTTTAAGTATTAACTGGCATTTTTTTTCACTGTTTTAAAGCTATCTGTTCTGCCTACTCTGGTTATCTCATCAAGCAGTAAGTAATTAACTGATCTGTTAACTATTGGAATCATTCTTTAGAGCCTCCTGGCTGATTTTCTATTGTTTCAGTGTCTCACAGCTATTTTTCTGCTGTGTTAAATATTCTCTAGTGTTTCCAGCTGAAAATAGTGTAGCTAGTAGCTGTAGCAGTGTCCAGATCCAGGCCTGTTGCATCTGAATCTGTTTGTAGTGGTGTGTTTGTTTTGAACAGGTTTTCCCAGCCATCTTGGATTGGAAGGGGGCTATCTGCACTTTTGTGAAATAAATGCGTTTGATTGGCACCTGACTGGGAAAGGTAGGCCAGTCTAGGGTTTGGAAAAAGCATCTTCAATGGTACTTTTGAATTTAGTTTTTTCAAGTTTTAGCTTCTGTTATGTAAGCCTGCATCTGAGCAGGTTTCTGTTTGTTTGCACATCCCACAGCACCACACAATGCTGCGCAATAGTGCGGCAAAGCTGGACAGTTAAATTCCACAAATTTTCCCTTAAACCCAGGCAGAAATACCTATTCACTGAGCTCCTCCGTGATTGTTTCTGAAAAGCAACCCCTGGTGACAACAGTCTTTAACCAAGCATTATGGACAATTGGAGTACCCTTGATTCTCCTACCAACCTTGTTGACTTGGGTCTCTTGAGGCAGTGTAGCAATTCTCTCATACACACAGACAACCCTCTGCTAATAACACAGTCTAGTACAACAAGGTTGTCAACTCACTCACCAATACATATTCACATTGTTTCACTACTCATACACATACCAGTACTCATACACATAGTATGCATCAAACACATCAATCTACATAAACTGAGCTTCTCTTGAAAAACTTACTGAAACATGAGAGACCTCCAAAACACAAGTCTGCTACAGCTAACACTGCCTCCATAGCATCCATGACACATAGCAACACCAGTGTCTCACCCACCAAGCCCCTAAGGTACAACACTCAAAAAACAAGTTTTCTTGTCATTGGAGACTCATTAGTGAGATGGATTTCCCACTCACCAGGTTGGACAAAGACAAACTCATGGTTAGCTGCCTGTCTGGTGCCAGGATTATGAAATCACATATGCACTCTGGTCTCTCAGCAACAAGTACCGTTATGACTCTGTCATGGTTCATGTTGGTGTGAACGCCGTGAGATGTATCTCACTGGACTATATGAAGAGAGATATGGTTGAGCTCTCTGAGTATGTGTCCCAGGCAGGTATGTCCCTAACCTTGAGCAGCATACTACCCTCACCTAGAATGATGTTACAGTATAAATAAAAAATGACTGATTTCAGTAATTGGCTTAGTTTTTGGTGTCATACCAAGGGGATTCAGTTCCTGTCTGCCTGGGAAGCCACAGATGACAAAGCTTGCTGCTTTGCCAGAGACAGTTTGTCTGCTGGCAAAGGCTCTTGCCTCCCTATAGTGTCTATTTTAGGCACGATCTAAAAAAACAACATTAGCAACATGAAATGAACCAATCAGAACAAAATAAGGGTCATGCTGCTATATGGAGCTTAAAACAAAAATTGCACTCCCTGGAAGTACTTCTATCACTAGAAGCTGTGGATGTCTGTGCAGTCACAGAAACATGTTTAAAGCCTTGAAGAGTGCCACAGCCCTGCAAGGCTATAATGCCTTCCACACCTTTAGACCACAAAATGAACGTGTGAAAACCAAAGGAGGCAGTGTTTCAGTCTATATTAGAGATAAATTCACCTCATGTCTTGTTAGACTGGACAACTCCATGAAGTTACTCCAGGTCCAGGTTATTGTGGGTAAGACACCCTTTTAAGTCCTAGCCAGTTATAGATCCATCTGCATGGGTCATGACACCCATGAAGCCTACCTAACCAAACTGAAGACAGACCAAATTTTACTGAACACACTAGCTATGGGGGGGGGGTTCAATTATCACACCATCAACTGAGAAACCTACTCTAGCCCAGACTTGCTAGCACAAATGTTCCTTGAACTTGTTAACTCAAATGCCCTGAAGCAAATTTTACATACCCTGACAAGAGGAACAAACATTCTAGATATGGTTCTCACCAAGTGCACTGCTGTAACTGTTGGACCCTCATTAATTAAAACTGACCACAAATCAGTCACCTTTGAACTGACACTACCATCAGACCTCACAACAACAACATCAACAAACTCTGCAATAAAAACAAAAAGTTGCTGTCCAAGAAAACAAAAACAAGGACCCAACAATGGAAAAGCACTCTCCTCAGCCTTGACAGGCAAATACAACTTGTAAATCCTCCAAGAGCTCCTTTGAGAGAAACCTAGCAAGTACTGTTTAGGATAACCATAAAGCCTATTACAGCTATGTGAGTAACCTAAAGGGTAGGACCCAATCCTGTACAGAACTGGTGGACAATGGTATCACACACATTGACCCCACAGAGATAGTGAACCTGCTAGTGGATAGGTGTGGTGAAAATTTCACTCCCTTATCCCCTCCTAACTTACAAGAATCCCTCTCCCAAACTTCTTCCCACCTTACATATCTGAAGAGAAGGCCCTCAAAGCCTTGTCCAAGGCAAAGAACACGGTCTCTATGGGACCAGATGACATCCAATGTTGTCTTCTGATCAGGCTAAAACATGAACTAGCATCACCACCAAGTACCTTTTTCAATCATAGTCTAACCACAGACTTTGTTCCCGAAGAATGGAGAACAGCTATAGTTATTCCCATCCACAAAGGTGGCCTAGCAACAGAACCAGGAAATCACAGACCTATAAGCCTAACCAACAGGAAAAGACCAGATGGCTTAGTGGTTAAGGTCTTTGCTTCCCATACACAAGGTACAAGGTTCGATCCCGACCTCTGACCAATTCCTGTTTGGAGTTTGCATGTTCTCCCTGTGTTTCTCTGGGGTTTCTCCCATGTCTGAAAAACATGCTGAGTGTTTTCTTCTCAAACTCACCAATGAATATAGCTGTGGGCAGCAGCCCCGACTCTACATGGTGCCCTAGAGAGGGAAGAGCTTTGGGCATCTACTGTAGTGTGCAGTATCCTCAAGATAGGAGAACACGGATCACAGACTGCACGCCATGGCAGGGCTAGCCACTTGACAGTGTAAAATATGACTCGAGATGATTTGGTCATTTTGACTAATGTTGCTAAAATGGACATGGGTAGTTACCGGTGAAAAGTGGGTTGAGGACCCGGCCTACTCTCACCCATGTCAGGGACCCTTGCTAATGGTGGGAGGGGTTTATATGCACCTATTGGCAAGTGTGTGCCCACCATAAAGCCCAGCAGCCCTGGGCCCTAGCTGGCCGGTATTAAGTTGCCCACCCTGGGTTACCTGGGATAGCTCTGTTAAGCGAAAGCTGGACGTAAAACCAACCAACCTGCCAAACATGAACTGAGAATTGCTACACTTAATGTAGGTTCACTAACAGGACGCAGCTTGGAAGCTGCGTTTTTTGTGTTGCACTTAATTTAAAGTCGTTTTTTCTTAAAATTGCATTTTACCTGCCTCTGACCTAGCACACACGTGTTGGGGATATTTATTGTACTGTTCTGACTAGTTTGCTACGTGTGTGTCTCTGCTATCCTTAAACAAAAAAAAAAAAAAAAATCTTGCTATTTTCCCACTTTCTATAATTAAAAAAAAAAGTTCAGTTACAGAGTTGCTGTTCTGAACTGTTTGTAAGTTTCTTGGAGGCCAGTGCTTACTTGGGCTAAAGGGAAGTCTCTGTGTTCACCAGTGGCAGTGGTTAACACTGAGCAGCCTGCCTGTCCCTGTAGGAGTGGTTACTGCCTAGAAACTGTAGTTTTATTGGCCATTTTGGGTCAATTCCAAACCCCTTGATCTCTCTCTCTTAAAACCCTGCAACTCTCTTTTTGCGCAGTCTTGCGCACAGAACAGGGTCGGGCAGCGTCGGTTAGCCGGGGTATACTGTTCCTGGCTCCACAAAGTCTGTGCTGCAAATTTTCCCTTAGAACTAGGCAAGCCTCAACTCAAGTGCTTCAGACCAACTGCTCTTATTGCAGCACTTGCATAACCCAAATCAGCACTTGTCCAAATCTCCTAGACAGCACTATTATTTTCTAAATCTTCTAGACAGCACTATTATAATACAGCATAAGACCCTCGACTGTCTGCAAGACAAGTGAAATTTACTTTTCCAAGCATGTCCAGAGGTCAGCTTCAGATGTACTCTCCAGTTCATCATGTGGAATTGGGCATCCTGAGGCAATGTCACAACTGCCTCTTGTATACAGACAACCCTCTCCTCTTACCTCTAGGGACAAACACTTGTGAGAGATGCAAATACACAGCCAGACTGGAGACTAAGCGCTCTCAACCCATGACTGTAACAGACAGTAAAGAGGAGAAGAGACACCCACAGGGTCAGAGTTGCTGGCGCCATGTCAGACTCAAAGCCTGTCACAAGTGGTGTCCCACAGGGCTCAGTCCTGGGACCACTCTTGTTCGGCATCTACTTTTCTGAAGTACAAGCAAACACATGAGGGTTATGGCTGACAAAGTTTGAAGATGACTGCAAACTGGGCGCCATAGTCGAAAACACATCTGACACAGATATCCTTCAGAAGGGCCTCACAGAAACGGATAACTGGTGCCAGAGCCATGGCCTAAAGTTAAACGCCAAGAAATGCATAGTCATACCCTTCGGGAAAAACAAGGTTACCCCTAGCTACCATATAGGTGGCAATCCACTGAGCACAGAAGAAGTCATCAGGGATCTGGGGACCCAGGTTGACAGTAACCTTTCATTTGACACTCATGTTGCCAAAGTAGTTAGGAAAACCTTCTACATTGCCCACCTGATCATGAAGGGATTCACATCTAGATCTAGGGAGGTCATCGTCCCCCTGTACTCATCACTCATTAGACCTATGATTGAGTACAATGCCCCATTCGGAATGTATCTGACCCGACACCTTCAGCAGCTGGAAAGGCCCCAAAAGTTCCTCACCAAAAGGGTAAAGGGTCTCAAAAATATGTCTTATGCTGCCAGACTGAAAGAACTCCAGCTCTATTCAGTCGCATACCGCTTGCTCAGAGGTGACCTGTGCCTGACATATAAGGCCATGTCAAACCCAGATTTGATGAATATGCTTCACCTCAAAAAATCTAGATCCCTCGGAACCACAAGGGCGGGAGACTTAAACCTTGACACGGTTATTAATAGAATGTGCTGGAGGGACAGATTCATCACCCAGAGACTCCCTATACTGTGGAACAAAATCCCAGTACATGTGAGGCAGAGCACCTCGCTGGCCTTGTTCAAGAGGAATCTTGACCAATGGATGGGAGATTGCAGATATACCCCAGGGATTACTTCAGTGTCACTGCTTGACAGAGGCACAGCAAAATAATAGGCATAGTTTTCTTCAAACTAAAGGGGTTGCGAAAGCCACATAACTATGGGCTAGGCTTATAAATGCCCTTGGGCAGATAGCCTAGTATGAACCTATGAACCTATGAACTAGCATCACACCACCAGTCACACATGGATCTACAAAACAAGCACCGGCAAAACATACACATAAATACACCAAAACATATTCGGAGGTACTAGGTACCAATCTGAAAAAGAAACAGGGCCCTCCAAACCAGAGAAGCAAGCAACCTGCACCTCCAAACACAAGCCAGAAAACACATAATTCACCTCAGCAGTGTGCCTCATGACAGGCCCTAAGGCAAAACACCATACCCAACATGCTAGTAATAGGAGACACACAGATGTTCCACTCACCAGGCTGAACAAGGAGAAGGTTACTGTCAGTTACCTGTCAGGTGCTAGGATCTGCCACATAACACAGGCACTTATGTCACTCCAGAACAAGTACAAGTATGATGCTGTCATTGTACATGTTGTGTGAATGATCTAAGACGTACCTTCCTGGACTACATGAAAAGAGACATTGAGGAGCTCTCTGATCATGTAGCCCAAGCTGGTATGACACTGACCTTGAGTAGCATACTACCTTCTTCTAGAATGATACCACAATACAAAGACAAAATTATCAATTTCAACAATTGGCTAAGCTTCTGGTGTCATTCCAAGGGGATCCAGTGTCTGTCTGCCTGGGTTGACATGATAGACAAACCTCTCTGTTTCGCCAGAGGTGGTTTGCACCTGTCACCCCTAGGCTTTCGAATACTGGCCAAGGCTCTTGCCGTCCCCATAGTGCCTTTTTTAGGCAAGGCTCAAAGGACAAACCAACCACCGTAACCAGCACAGGTAACCAAAAGCTAAGGGTAATGCTACTCAACCTCAAAATGCACGCTCTCAAGGCACTCCTCAGTATGGAGAAAATCAATGTTTGTGCAGTGACAGAAACCTGGTTCAAGGATCCAGAGATCACCCCAGCACTACCAGGTTATAATTCATATCATACCTTCTGGCCTCAGTTACCGGATCACAGTACAAAGGGCAGAGGTGTATCCATATTCATCAAGGATACCCACATCTCCAGGTTAGTGGAGCAGCATGATGCCCCAGAGATCATCCATGCGCAACTATCAGCAGGCAAAACATTTCAAGTCATAGCCTGTAACAGATCACCCGCCATGTCCCAAGATGCTCACCTAGCATTCCTTGAGGCATTGGGAAATATAAAGGTCCTACCCAACACCATAATTTTGGGTGATTTCAACTACCCTGGTATAGACTGGGCGAACTACCAAAGTTCTAACTCCTATGCCTAGCAGTTCATAGAATTTATAAATTCAAATGCCCTTCAACAACTTGTATGTTCTCCCACTAGAGGGGACAACATATTGGATTTAGTCATCACAGATATGGGCGCCCATTGTACCACACCCATTATCACTCCCTCTCTGGTCAGACCAGACCACAAACTGATAACCCTGGACATCCTCAACCCTCCACCTCCCCCAGTCAAAGAAACCATCGTAAAAAACCTTTCCACAGCAAACTTCAAACTACTTGCATCAGAAGTGGAAAGCTTCACTATTCCCTTGCAGAAGGATAATGATATCCAGGAGGCAGAATCCTACACCAAGGCACTTTCTATACATTTTCAGGATTGCATGGACCGTGCTATCCCAAATAAAACCAAGACGCCTTCCTCAAGCAAGAAGAAACCAGTCTGGTGGACCCCGGCCATAAGCAAACTATACAATAAAAGGAGGAGACATACAAAAGAAGGCCAAATCTCAAGTAGAAAAATCATCCCTGATCAGCATTAGTAAGAAATTGAGGGCCCTCATCAAGTCAACTAAAGCCAATTTCGAAAAGAAAGTTGCCAAGGATGCTAAGGATAACCATAAGGCCTTCTATGGTTATGTCAAAAACCTAAATGGCAATGCTCAGGTCTGTTCTGAGCTTGCACAAAATGGAACAAAATACACTGACCCCACTCACATTGCCAACATCTTGGCTGACAGGTTCAGTGCAAACCCCCCACCCCCTCACCACCTGCAGGGCCTATTACTATTCCATGGGACTGTGTAACTCCAATTATTACTGATATGTTGGTTAATAAGGCTCTATCTAAAGCTAAAAGTACTGCCTCCATGGGACCAGATGGTGTCCCGGGCTGTGTCATACGCGAGCTCCAAAATGAATTAGCCCCACATCTGAATACCCTGTTCAGTCTCAGCCTCTCGACAGGATATGTGCCCATAGAATGGCGCACAGCAACGGTGGTTCCGCTGCACAAGGGTGGGCTCATAACCGACCCTGGGAACTACCAAACAATAAGCCTGACCAGTCTGATCTGTAAAGCAATGGAGCAAATCATTATGGAACTCATAAATGGAAAGATTGAGAACCTCCAAACACTTGACTCCACACAGTTCGGTTTCGTCAAAGGCAGATCATGCCTCCTGAACCAGGTGAACTTCTTTAAGACAGTTACTCAGGGTATAGATAAGGGAAAGGAGGTACACACGGCTTACCTTGACCTTGCTAAAGCATTTGATACCATTCCCCATTCAGGCATTATTGATAAACTCACCAACCTGTGCATAAACCCTTACATCACAAGATGGATCACAAACTGGCTCTCAGACAGATCCCACAAAGTAAGAGTAGCGGGATCTCTGTCCGAATCCAGACCAGTAACTAGTGGTGTACCTCAGGGATCTGTCCTTGGGCCCCTCCTGTTTGGCATATACTTCTCAGAAGTACAGGCAAGCACTGAAGGGCTGTGGCTGACCAAGTTTGCGGATGACTGCAAACTGGGTGCTATAATAGAGTCACCGGCTGACATGGATATCCTCCAGGAGGGACTTAATGATACTGATGCATGGTGTCAAAGCCATGGTCTCAAGCTAAATGCTAAAAAATGTGTAGTAATCCCCTTTGGAAAAAACAGAGTACCCGCAAACTACCACATAGGAGGTAACCCCCTGAAATCTGAAGAAGTAATAAGGGATCTAGGGACCCAAGTAGATAGTCAGCTTTCCTTTGATAACCATGTTGCCAAGGTGGTTAGAAAATCCTTCTATGTGACCCATCTGATCACGAAAGGGTTCGCATCAAGATCTAAGGATGTAGTGGTATCCCCTACTCTTCCCTCATCAGACCCATTATTGAATACAATGCACCAACTGGAATGTACCTGGCTAGACATCTCCAGCAGCTGGAGAGATCACAGAGGTACCTCACTAAGAGGATTACTGGCCTCAAACAGTTGCCCTTTGCAGCACGATTAAAAAAACTAAGGCTTTTCTCTGTTGTATACTGCCTTCATAGGGGCGATCTCTGTCTAACATACAGAGCCATGTCCAACCCAGAATTATTGAACATGCTCCATCTTAGCAAAACCAAATCTACTCAAGCTACATGCTCTAGGGATATAAACCTCAGCACAACAATGAATAGAACATGCTGGAGGGATAGATTCCCTTCGCAAAGACTTCCCTTGCTATGAAAAAAGGTCCGATCTACATAAGACAGAGCCCCTCACTATCACTCTTCAAGAGGACCCTTGACGAGTGGACGGGTAACAGAATGTTCACACCAGGGATCATACCAACAGCTCTACTAGATAGGGGGCAAGGGTACTAGCTGCTAGATCAAGGGCCTAGGGAACTAACCAAAAGGGTGGTGAATACCGCACAACATGGCTGGGCTAATATATTCCTTTGGGCAGATAGCCCAGTACCTACCTATGAACCTATGAACCTAAGTGGATGACATGATGATATGTAGGAGGCTGGACATCCTATGTATTCAAAAGATGAGATGGAAGAGCAGTGCAGCAAAGCCACTTGGCTTGGAATCCAGACACTTCTACTCAGGTGGGGGACAGGCTAGAAATGGTGTAGGAATTGTAGTGAGAGAGAGGCTTCAAAAGGCAGTGAGGGTTATCATCAGAATTAATGACAGACTCATGGCAATCAGACTCCAGTGTAATGATAGGGCAGTATTCATAATATTAGCATATGCCCCACAGCAGGGTTGTGATAGTGAGGAAAAGAATGCATTCAGACTTCAGTTGCAGTACCTACTAGATGAAGCAGGACAACATGAACTGGTGTTGATAATGGGTGACTTAAATACACATATCGGGAAAGATAGAACAGGATATGAGGACTGCCTGGATACCCATGGGTGGGGTAACAGGAATAAAGAAAGAGAAGCCATTCTAGGCTTCACTCTGTCAAATGGCTTGATACTAGCCAACACATGGTTCAGAAAGGGAGAGAGTCACAAGATCACATACAAGAGTAGCCAACATGCAACTCAGGTAGACTTCCTCCTAGTAAGGAAAAGGGACTGGGATAGAATCCATGATTGCAAAGTCATCCCCAGTGAAACAGTCAGCCCACAGCATAAACCATTACTTGCCACAATCAGCAGCAAGCAGTGGTCAGAGAAGGCTCTAAGGTCAACAGAGACCAGGCTGAAGACCTGAAAGTTGACTGGAGAGAAAGTACAGCAGTTCAAGGAATTACTCAGGGCTCTAGCACCCCAAGAAGAGGAGGAAATAGGTGGAGTTGTAGAAGAGTGGCAGCACCTAAAAACAGCATGTGTTAGGACTACAGAAAAGATATGTGGCCGAGCCAGGTATGGAAATAAGGTACATAAGGAAAGCTGGTGGTGGAATGCAGAAGTGCAGGAAGTAATCAAAAGAAAGAAGGAGTGCAGGAAGAAGTGGGAGATTGAAAAGACTGACCAAGCTAGGAAAGACTACTGGTTGGCTAACAAAGAAACTAAGAAAGAAGTTGCAATAGCAAAGAATAGGGCATCAGAGGCACTCTATCAGCTTCTGGAAAGTGACTCAGTAAGTGGCACAAAGAAACTATACCAGGTTGCAAGGCAAAGACAGAAAGATAAAGAAGATAGTCAGACACCCTTCATAAGGGATGCCAGCAACAACCTGCTTACCAGTCCACAGGACATCAAAGGTAGATGGAAGGAGTATTTCCAGCAGCTTCTGAATGAAGAAAACCCCACAGAAGCTGTACTGCCCCAGAAACAGCCTACAATTAGAGAAGAACAGGAGCCCAGCCTAGAAGAAGTAAGAACAGCACTAAGGAAGACGAAGTCAGGGATAGCAGCAGGCTTAGCTTAGGTGACAGCAGATATGATAAAGATGCTGGGTGAGATAGGGGAGAAATAGCTGCTGAGTATACTAATTGCAGTGTGGAGAAAAAGGCATATCCCAGATGACTGGAGAATAAGCATACTTGTGCCAGTGTACAAGCACAAACTTGGGCAGTACAGAGAGATCAAACTCCTACCACACTGCATGAAAGTTCTGGAGAGAGTGATTGATAAACAGATATGCAGAGTAGTAGAATGTAAGATGGGAGATGAACAGTTCGGGTTCTAATCAGGATGCAGCACAATTGACCCAATGTTTGCATTGAGACAGATACTTGAGAAGAAGCTACAAATGAGGACAGAGTCCAACTGGGCATTCCTAGACTTGGAGAAAGCATATGACAAGGTCCCAGTAAAGCTAATCTTGGCAGGACTGTAGTGGTTTGAAGTCCCGTAAACACTGGTAGAATTAGTGCAGGCTATGTACAAGGACCCAGTGACTCAAGTATGAACAGTGTTCAGCCTCACAGAGGGGTTCCCAGTGGGAGTGGGTGTACATCAGGGTTCAGCTCTGAGCCCACTGCTGTTCATAATGGTGATGGACTACATTAGCAAACAGGTTATCGGGGACAGATCAACAAAGCTGCTGTATGGGGCTGCAGCCAACTGGCATAGAGTATCAGGTGTAGTCTATGACAGAAAAATGCCAAAGAAGCTGAAAAGCAAGGTGTACAAGACAGTGGTGCAACTAGTACTACTGTATGGTACAGAAACCTGGGCAGTAAAGTCAGAACAGCTGAAGAAACTAGAGGTGATAGAAATTAAGTGCCTGAGAAAGGTGGTAGGATGAACACTGTGGGATAGATGAAGAAATTAGGACATAAGAGTAGAAGCCAAAGTAGCTCCAATTGCAGAAAAGATCAAAGGGAACAGATTATGGTGGTTTGGACACATGTGTAGAAAAGCTGAAGATGATCTGGTGAAGAAGATTTGGAACAGACAGGAAGAAGGAAAGAGGAAGCAAGGAAGTGCAGCATAGAGGTGGATGGATTGTGTGAAAGATCTATGACAATCTGGCATGAGTTTTGAAGAAGGCAGGAGTGTGGCACTGAATCGAGAGAGTTGGCGACAGTCAATATGATACCCTGACCCCATGTAGAAAAAATTGGAAAGGGGGGCTGCTGATGATGATGATAAGCCTAACCAGTGTCATCTGTAAGGCCATTGAATGTATCATTATGGACCTCATAAATAAAGACATAGGTGAACTCCAAACACTGGATCCTATCCAATTCGGCTTTGTGAAGGGCAGATCCTGCCTGTTAAATCTGGTGGATATCTTTGAAAGTATGACGAAGACCATTGATGAGGGTAAATCTGTGCACACAGCATAGCTCAACTTGGCAAAGGCTTTCAAATCAATCCCACATTCAGCCATTACCAATAAACTTAGCAAACTGAATGTAAACCCCTTCATTGTAAGATGGGTTGCCAACTGGCTCACAAACCATACACACATTATTCAAGTGGGAAACTCAACATCATCTAGCAGACCTGTTACCAGCGGGGTGCCACAGTGGTTAGTGCTGGGCCCCCTATTGTTTGTATATACTTCTCAGAAGTTCATTTCAAAACTAAAGGATTGTGGCTGTCCAAGTTTGCAGCTGACTGGAAACTAGGTATAATCAATAAATCCCCAAATGATGTCCCTATACTCCAGGATGGTCTCACACAGACCAATGACTAGCATATTAGTCAGGGTCTCAAACTTAATGCAAAGAAATGCATCATCACTTCATTTGGCTCAAACAATGTCCCTTCACACTATCAAATCAAAAGCAATACTGTAAGTATCTATGAAGTAAAGGACATGGGATCACAGGTTGACGGCAAGTTAACTTCGACCATCACGTGTTCATAGGTTCATAGGTTCATAGGTTGGTACTAGGCTATCAACCCTAGGGCCTATACAAGCCTAGCCATAACAATTCCCTGGCTATTTCTTCCCACATTATTTACTTTCCTGGACCCCCTATTTAGCAGGGCGACTGATGTGATCCCTGGGGTGAATTTCCTTTCTCCCATCCAATCGTCAAGGTTCCTCTTGAAGAGGTCCAAGTGTGTACCATTGTAAGGAAAGCTTTCCACATAGCTCACTTGATTAGTAAAGGCATCACCTTGAGAGCAAAATAAATTATAACCTCCTATACTTGACACTTATCTGGCCCTGAGTTGAGTATAATGCCTCATTCGATATGTACCCTACTAAGCAGCTACAGCAATTAGAGAGACCTCAGAGGTTACTAACAAAGAAGATCAACGGCCTCCAGTATGTGCCTTACATGGACCAAATAAAATCCCTCTCTCTATACTATGTATCATATAGACTTCTTAGGGAGACTTATGCTAGGCCTATAGAGCAACCCAAGACCCAAACCGAATGAAACTACTCCACCTCCATAAATCAAATGGGTCTAGTGCTACCTATTACATGAACTTAAATATGGCCTGTGACTTAAATAGGACATGCTGGAGGGAAAGATTTATCTCCCAGCAACTGCCACATCTTTGGACCAGGCTACCAATTCATGTGAAACAGAACAACTCTATGACACTGTTCAAGTGGAACCTGGACGAGTGGATGGGGCACTGTAAATTTTTACAGTGGATAACACCCACAACCCTCCTGGACATGAGCAGTCATCACTAAATGCAATCTTGGGTATTAACTAGTACCTCTATAGTATTACATTGGGTTGAAATGGCTAGGCTTAAAATGACCTCTGAGTTGATAGCCTAGTAATGTCCTATGATCCTATGATCCTATAATTTAGCATTAGGGAGGTCAGCAGAGATTTTAACTTTAGGAAGCAATCATACAGAAGAGAAGGAAGGGGATTTTAGTGGGTTTTTTTTAGGTGAAAGAGGTTTTTAGGTTTAGGCAGTGATAGAGACTTTAGGAACAGGGAGTGGGATAGAGATTTTAGGTTAAGGCAGTGATCTGAAATGAGAGAAGGAAGGGGATTTTAGGTTTATGGGGGAATGGAGAACTTTAGGATTAGGCAATGGATGGGAATTTTTAGGATTTAGATAAGGGGTCTGGTAGGGATACTGAACATTATGGGAGAAGAGATTCATTGGAGTTAGAGCACTTGCTGAAATGAGTGACTGGCAGCAAGGACATGTGTCTTTAGTAGGCCCTTTACCATATTATAGTACCAAATTATACAATTATTGGTGCAAATATTTTCATTTTTCATGTTTTTCCATTTTATTTTGATAAGAACAGAACCATATATATTTTTTCTTGAAGCTGAAAACTGCCATGATATTATAAAAGACTGGCTCCAATATTTCACAGTCTATGTTAATATATAGGCTATTGCATTTTCTTGCAAAATACATCAGCAGGTATTTCTTATTTATAGAAAGATAAGTGGCCAGATTCAATAAAGTCTACACGGTCCATTTACATTGTGTATGCTTCATGCCACAGCGTGCACATGGTAGCACACTGTTTTAGATTCAATAAGTGGCTCTACACAGTGTGTACAGCTGGGCAAACAAGGTAAACAATGTGGCATACTAATGCTAATTACAGCATAAGCAGTTGAGTTGTATGTTACTCAAACAATCCAAGATGGAGGAGCTATTCAACAAACTATAAAGCAACTGTGTAGACTCAGTACTGCTTTTCCCTGCAAATTCCAATACCAGTTGGAATACAGCCACAGAAAGGAGTCTACACAGAAAGAATGTTAGGGGCTGCTGTTTCATTAATTCATGTGTGTGTGCACCAGGCAGAAGTCAATGCAGGCTGTTGTGAATACACCAAGGCCAAGAAGGAGAAGAGTTTTCAGACCCCAGGTAATTTATCACAATCTCAATGATGTGGAAATTGTACAGAGGTACAGGGTGGATAGAGACACACTACAGGAACTCTGCAACCTCTGTCTTCCTTGACTCAGAGCTAGGGCACACTGAGGGGAACCCATACCAGTGGAAAAAAAGTATGTGTAGCACTTAGAATTTTAGCTACAGAAACCTTTCAGAGACCAACAGTTGACATGCTTAGGGTGTTACAGGCATCAGCATTCAGGATCCACCATCAATTCCTGAATGATGTGCTACAACATGCCAGTTACCACATATATTTCCCCATACTCCTGAGGACAGGGCCACAAATATGAAGGAGTTCTACCATGTAGCACACTACCCTGAAGGACACGGTGCCATAGATTATACACATATAGGAATTAAGGCACCAACAGTGGAACAAGAAGGATCTACATAAATAGAAGGGGCTTCCACTCTTCTAACTACCAAGTCATGTGTAATGCCAAGGGAATCATCTTGAATAAATGTGCTGGCAACCTAGGCAGTTACCACAACTCACTTATCGGGCACACCTCCTAGCTGTATCAGATGTTCACTAGGGGGGATATCTCACAGGGTCATTTACTGGGGAATGCAGGTTATGTACTGGAACTGTGGGTGATGAAATCCATCAGAAATGCACACACACCCGCTGGAGAACACCATAATGAGGCACATGCTCAAACCAGAATTCTTATAGATCATGTGTGTGTTTGGGCTGCTGAAGTTGCAGTTCTACTGATTAGATACATCTGGGGAAGACCTGTAGTACAATCCATGCACATATACTGAAATATTCACTGTATGTACCAAGCTACACAACATCATCCTGAGAAAACAGCTTCAGCAGGATCAACAAGGGGAAGGGGCACATATCCCACCACAAATTGCAAGATCACCACAGCTACACACAGGTGAGTAGTCAGAGGAGGAACCAGCAGCTGCTGTGGGTGTAGGCAGATGTAGGTATGCTCAATATGTGCTTGCATAGGTTCATAGGTTCATAGATTAGTACTAAGCTAACTGCCCTTGTGAGCCATTTTAAGCCTAGCCAATTATCCCCTGTAAGACTCAAACCCTGCACCTTGTGTTTGTAAGGCAAACACCTTAACCATTAGGCCACCCTCCCAACCCTGGCATTGGCTAAGAGGCAATGCCTAGCACACTCATTCACCACGTAAGGGGCTAAAAGCCTCCTACTAAAAACACACATATACTAACATTGATGCCAGGCAATGCTGACAACCTTTACCTACCTATGTAATAGCTGTGTACTCCAAGCATCAGACAGAGTCAGCCCTGCACAAATACTGTTGCAGCTGGTGGATGTACAAGGTAAGTGCTGAACCTGACGTGTACTGTTTAACAATACAAATGAATGGCATATCCTTCCATGTTGTTACTTGTTAATGTAAGAAAGTAAATGATAGGTGATTTGTACAGAAATTAATTTAACATATGACAGCAGAGCCTTATGTGACTTATATGTGTAAACTAGCAAGTAGCAGGCCTCAGGCATCAAAGATTCATACAGTCATACCTCTCAAAAGCACTCAGTTTAGTGCCATATATTTGTAGTGGAAAGTCATTAAAGAGAGAAGTTAGAAAGTAACGAGACACATTTCAGTTTCAGACTTCACAACCATCACAAGATCATTAACAATACTGATGAAAGAAATGTTTGATTCTATCAACTGTCTAACTTTCTAAAACCAATAAAAGGCAAAGGTGCAATTACCAAATCAACATCACAAATGCAGACATACGAAGCACTAAGTCAACTATGCACCCTGAGCATCACACACAAATGTTATGTATCCCTGAATCCAAAAGATAGAAAACAGGGATATGGCACTGTTGTCATCACTTGCACAGGGTGCTGTGTGGGGTGTGAGGCAGGAAGCCTTGGCTGACACAAAAGGTTAGTGAGTATGTAAGTAAGAAAGAGAAGCAGACAGACATTTGGATGAAGTAAAAAATGTCCAATGAGACAAAATAAGCTTTAAAAGCTTCATGGCCGAACCATGTAACCATTGTATGTGTGTGTCTGTATGGTTCATACTTCAGGTGAAAATGGTGTGTGAGTGTCTGCATGAACACATCCAAGCTCTGTGCTAGCTCTACATCTTGGTATGTCAGACAGATGTGAGCCATGCATGGTATAGGTGGCAATTCATTGTGTTGTACCCAACCATGAGAACTGGCTCTGTCAGGAGTTGCACTGGCACATCCATGCCCACAGTCAGATGCAGTGCTGCTATCTGAACATGGCTGATGTCTGCTAGATGAGCTCCTCTCATGAGGACACCCAAGACCATGACCCCATGGCTTGCCACATCTGGGTGTGGCCAACTCAACCACTTATGGAACAGTGTAAGTAGTGGTATTATGGGAGCATGGTCAGGCACTGCTATATTGGCTAACAGCAGATAACTTGGCTGACCTACGCCTATGAGGATGCTGTTTCCTTGCCAGCAGACCATCACAGACACTGCCTGTTCCAATCTGTCATTCATCTGATCCATTGAATCAGCAAAATGGTAGGGGCAGTCACACATCTCAGCCTGTGCCACATCTACAACCCTAAGTGTTTTTCTGGAGGATGTATGGGAACATGCCTCCATGATGGCCCTAAACATATGTCAAGTGGCATGGGCAGACACATGTGTATCAGGTGGAGGATGGACAGCTTGCCTCCTCCAACACCCCTAATAAACCTACCGTGTGGCACCTAACCCACACTTTGACTGCAGCCATAGTCGCAGGCAATGAAGCCAGAGTAACCACACTTCCCTGTCCAATATCTGAGAGCTCACTGGAATGGGTTGGCATAGGCATACTGGCTGTGTATGATGGAATTACAGGGGTTGGCTGGATGTCAACCTCAGTGGCAGATTAAACCTCTGCACCCAGTGACTGTGCCCCTGTTTGGCCATCATCATCATCAGAGTCGGCCAATACTCTTACATCAGGTGATAAGAGTCCTACACTTCCACTGTCAGGATTACCTGTGATAATAAACAACAAACAGAGGGAAAAATAATAGCTACACTACTATAGTCAAATGTATGATAACAAAATTTCATTGGTGCCACTACTACAGACAGTACAGAAATACAATCAACAGTCCTGTCACCCACATCACACATATGGATAAAAGTTGCATATCTGTTTGAACTGCTTATCAACACTGACAAAAATGCTGATGCTGTGCTTCCCATTAATGATGGCCTTGGAAGAAGTTAAGCAAAAGTTAAGGACAACATCAGCGCAATTAACAGTAACACAGGGGGTTAAAATGTTTTGCCCTTTATATGTCCTTTAACTATACTTTCAACGAGAACTTGGATGACAATTCCAATCTAAGCCCATATGTAATCAATCAGAATGTGTTGTTAACTGTAGCAATCTACAACCCCCCCCCCAACAAACCAATTTATTGTTAAACAGAAGTCATATATTGCAATAAATATTTTACTATACAACAGTATTTAACAATTGAGATACATAAGCCTTCCTGAAAGCTCCTCCTGGGACATACTTGCTGTCCCTGAAACAGTAGCACCAATGTCAAGGACATGATTTTCTGCACTTTCCTGAGAGCTCTCTGGATCCGTGACAGTGGACAGGAACTCTTCATTTGCTGTTAGTGGCGGCTGTGTAGCAGCCTCCCCCTAGTACCCATCCACCCACAGGCCACTGCAGCTGCTATCTTCAATGCGGATGACATCATGTTAGTGGCCCTATGGCACTCCTGATCATATGTCCTTCTGTGGCCACCTACTGTATTCATATCAGCAACTCTCTGTTTACAAATTTGCATTCTGCCTGACAATATCTCCACATCCCTGCTAAAGCAGAAAGGCACAATGTCACCTAAAATCTTCCACAATTACCTGATTCTCACGGTCACTGAAGGTGGATTTTCAGGGAATGAGACACCCGGGTGCCATAGTCCTAGGTGACCTAAAACACAGCAAAAGGATAATACACATGAGTATCATAAAACTAAAAAATACCAGTTTGCAGATAAAACAGAAATAACCCACAGTATAACCCACTGGAGAAACATAAAACAGTCAAGATATTGAAATATGAACAACAGGAATTGTGTGGTTGTAACATATAACATTCCCACACAAAGCAAGGCTGGATACAAAACAAAGAGAGTAACAACAGCAACACATCTTGTCTGTGCAACTGCTTGTCTAAAAATGCGGGAGTCACTGAAGCCTTGCACTGCTGGGTTAGTGTCTGCTACTTTAAACCATGTCTCAGTAACTGCACAAATGTCTGTATTCTTGAGTGTGAGGAGGGTCTGGAGGGGGTGCATTTTCTTATTTTTTTTTTCTTTGGCTCCTAGCATTGAACAGTAACACCTTGAGATTCAGTTGAATTGATTTTATGTTGGTAGCTTTGGTAATTTGGCATTGCCTAGAAAAGGCACTATGGAGCTGGATACAGTTTCAGCTAGTATTCGAATGCTTAGAGGGGAAAGGTGCAAGCCATCCTTTACAAAGCAACATAGTCTATTAGCCCTGTCCTCTCAAGCTGACAAATACTGGATCCCCTCAAAATGACACCAGAAAGATGGACATTTCTTGAAATCAATCATTTTTGCTCATTTTGTGGCATCATCCTCAGTGCTAGGTACATACCGGTTTGAGACACAGAGTCGGAAAACTCGTTAATGTCTGTCTTAATATAGTTCAGGCAGGTACATCCCAGGTCATTTACACTAAAATGGACTATGATGGAATCATACTGGTACTTCTGGCATGATGAGTTGAGTACATGCACGAGTTGATGGATCCTGCCTACAGATGAGCAACTAAGAGTTGTCCTCTCTTTGTTCAACATGATTAGAGGGGCATCAGTGTATCTTACAATGATGTCCTCTATGACAAGAGCCCTGGGAAGTGTGTTTGCTTTCCTTAGGGGCTTACTGTTTGGGGCTCCACTGAAAGTTACAGTATGTGTTGTGATAGGTGTTGTGCTTTTGGTGTGCCTTTGGGCTTGCTGAAGGATAGCTTTGACAATGAGTGATCTAGGTGATCATTGTTGTTTAGGAAGATTGCTTTTAAGTACCTCAGCATACTTTAGTGTATATTTGTGTGTGTGTGTGTGTGTGTGTGTGTGTGTGTGTGTGTGTGTGTGTGTGTGTGTGTGTGTGTGTGTGTGTGTGTGTGTGTTGTGTGCTATGTGAGGTGGGTGCTGTGTGCTGGTTTCAGTAATCTGATGTTCACTTGTATGCAAAGGTTTACCCTCCAATGACATTGTGTAAGTGCACCTGTCACATACGATGTCTACTTTTTTAAGGATTAAGTGGTTTTCAGTAAACATGAAACAATTGCTACATTGTCTCAAGATGCCCAAATCCACAATGCTGGCTACACAGAAGTTAGGAAATTGCATATCCATACTGTCCAGTCCTTTGATTTGTCGGCTACAAGGGGGTGTTGTATTGGGGATAGAAGGCTATTAAGGGTGCTTTGCTGATGCAGACTAATAAGGGCACTTTATTTGAGCAGATTATGCTAAACAGTACTAAATTCTACTCATGTTAATGTTTACACATTACTGAATTCTGTAAATTTGTAGGTATTGCCACTCACCATCAAATTAGTTGCACTAAACCTGTCAGTGCAAAAGGTATTTGATCTGTCTTGCTGCCTTACAGGTACAGCTTTATGGACCATCCCACAGGAAAATTAGTTTTCTAGTTGTTTGCTACTGTACTGCGTACTGCTAATCCACACTGGGTAAAATTTATAGCAGCATAGAAAAAGCAGAAAATCAATTAATGAGCCCTCAGGAAAATAAAATGTTTCTACTCAAACAGGAAAAGGCAAATACCCCCTGCTATAAAATGAATAAGCCCAGTCCTTCTAATGTAAAGCACAGAAAAAGAGACCCACAAGTGCAATGCTACACAAACCACTTAAAGAACTAGCTGGAAATCCCTTGCTGAAGACAGCTTCAGGACAGTCTTACAGCAGTAGGAATGAGAGGATAAGCAATTCTTTTTTACAAAAAATTGAAATGTGAAAAGTGAAATGCACACAAAAGCAGGAAACAGCAGTGATCACTCAAAATAATTTAAGTGTAATATAGCAATCAAAGGTATATAACTTTGCCTGGCTGGCACTGGATACAAGTAAAAGACTTCTAACCTAAATATGGCCGCATTATAAATAGGACATGCTGGAGGGGCAGATTTATCTCCCAATGACCGCCGCATCCTGGGAATAGGCTACCTAGTCATGCGAAACAGAGCACCTCTATGGAACTGAGCAAGAGGTACCTGGATGAGTGGATGGGGCACCTTAAATTCTTACTGGAAATAGTGCCCATAACCCTGGAAATAGTGCCCATAACTCTGCTGGACATGGGCAGCCATTACTAACTGCAATCTTTGGTATTAACTAACATTTCTATGGTATTGCATTGGGATGAAACAGCTAGGCTTGAAATGACCTCTGGGTCAATAGCCTAGCAATCTCCTATGATCGTATGGAATGCAGGTTAGAACTCCAAGCTTTGCTGAGCTAAAGGAAAATGAGCTGGAGACAGTATGTTGTAAACTTAGTTTACTCAAGAGCAATACTGGCTTGCTAGTTGGTCACGTTGTATCATGGATCTATAGAAAAATATGGGTGGAAAGAGTACATAACTAGTTTATACAACAGTCAATAGCAATGAAAGAGGGATGGGAGGCACTTTGGAAATCAGATTGTCATAAGAGGTGGAGGCCAGAGACACAGCCTTATTAAAACAGCAATAACAACACAAGGAACAACCAGGCTAGCTAAAAAAGGCATCCAGTCAAATAAAGGCAATATTGGAGCTCTTTCGGATACTTTAGCTTAACGACTTAGTGGGGAATGGAGCAGACACAGATTGCAACTTTAAACAGGTAAATGATAAGCAAAATATAAAAGCACTGAAGCAAAAACTGGAGCAGAGGCAATTCTCTTACAATTGAACATCTACTGCAGTTTAAGACACATGACTATGCAGACAGTTACCAGTAACACTGTTTATTGGAAAAAATGCAGTAATAAATGATTAAGGCACAAGGCTGGCAATAATAGTAGACAGTTCTGCCTGGAATATGAGGTAAACTACAAGACTATGGTCTAGCAGGGTTTAAAATACAAATGGATAACTTTTCCAACTAATTTACTTGTGGAAGTAGAAGTGCAGAATAATACAGGAATGCAGTCTTTCCACAACCGCTAATCAAAATAAAAGACAAAGGTCCCAGAGCAAACTGAAAAATGAAAACAGATGGAATGTAGCAGAAAAGTACAAAGTAGTAACATCACACAGGTCACTATAAGTGCAACTTAAATATATAACTAGAATATAAATTATTAAAATAATTTAATTATCTTTCCATTTTTATGAAAAGCTAGTTACTCACAGTTCCACACCTCTCCAAGTCTTGTATTAAAGACACTGGTTGGGGGTAGCTCTGTGCTGGAAACAGCAGGCTAGCTAGAGAGGCTTCCAATCAAATTAAGGCACTATTGGTGCTTTTTCACAAACTTTAATGTGGTAGTAGGTTTGGGGCAGACACAGAATATAACTTTAAGCAGGTAAATGACAAGCAGAATATAAAAGCACTGAAGCACAAACTGGAGTGGGGACAGATATATCATTTTTGAATTTCTACTGCAGTTTAAGGTACCAGACTATTCAGAAAGTTATTAGCAACACTGTTTTTGAAAAAATGCAGTAATAAATGACTAAAGCACAAATCTGGTAGTACACAGTGCTGCTATGAATTAAAGTACAAGACTGTGGCTCAGCAGGGTCTATAATACAAACAGATAGCTTTTATGAGTAATTCTACTTGTGTAAATAGAAGTGCAGAATAATGTATAAACATTTTTATCACACAATTACTAATTAAACTACAAGACTAAGGTCCCATAACACACACACGCACACACACACACACACACACACACAAATATATATATATATATATATATATATATATATATATATATATATATATATGGATTCCATACACTTGATTGAATTTTCACTAATTCAAAATAGTGCATGGAATGCTCACTGCAGCGAAAGTGCACTTAATCGAAAGTGCACTTACGCAAAGTTCAGTACAACGAACGGGTGTTGTACTGAACTTCCGTGCAGTACGCACGAACCTTACGGTTAGGGCACGGGGTCATAGTAAGGGGCTATCCCCTTACCATGACCCGTGCCCTAAACCTAAGGTCCGTGATGACTGCAGCGCAGTGAAGGACATAGCAATATCCTCCACTATGGTGCGATAGTCAAGAACCTTAGGGTTAGGGCATGGGTTAGGGTAAGGGGATAGCTTTACTAACTGTCCCCTTACCCTAACCCATGCCCTAACCCTATGGTCCATGACTATTGCACCATAGTGGAGGATATAGCTTGTTTTTTATGTCCTCCACTGTGCTGCAGTACTTTCGGTGAAGTGCACTTTTGCGAAAGTTCACTTTTGTTAAAGTGAACTTTCACAGAAGTGTGGCTTCCTATTACAAGTTCGAAGTAATGAACTTTCATTCTTGTAATGGGAATCCATATATCTATATATATATATATATATATATATATATATATATATATATATTTATATATATATATATATATACACACACACACACAGAAAGAGAGAGAGAGGGAAAGAGAGAAATGTTGTAGGTATTTGTTGTGAGTGACAATGACAATGACATAGTGCTGGATTTCCTGAAAGTGCAGATCTGAATAATTTATTAACAAAAGTGACAGTACAGAGCATAAGGCCTATTAATATCTCTTTATATTATACCCATGGGGGATAATAATCTAAATAAATGCAGAAAGGCTTCTTTTTAGTTCTTATAATAAGCATAGTCTGATGTAACAGTGATCTATAATGACTTATATAATGAAAAAAGAACCACATTTAGATGCATAATTTTTACTTTGTCCAATTAAGACTTCTGGAGAAGGTGGTGATGTTTTCAAGATTGATATAGTAAAGACTGAAAAAGCTGAAAGTATATTTAAAAATGCTTATATTTTTTCACATCAAAATTTAGATGAGCTATCCAATAAGGGGGGTCTTAAAACAGTGTTTGTGTAATTATTTTATATGGGACTGAACTGTAATGCACATTTCATATATAAAGGTAAACAAGACAAAGCTTTCCAATTTAAGAGATGAAAAAGAAGGGAAAATGAAACTTTTTTTTCTTTAGCATGACATATTAAACAAAACAGCAAAGAAACACAAATTTCTAAATTGATAGACCTGCCCACACATGAGCATGTCTGCAGTCACACTCACACACATACAAATACACACACACACACACACACACACACACACACACACGCACGCACGCACGCGCACGCACGCACATGCACACACGCATGCACATACACACACACACACACACACACACACACACACACACACACACACACACACACACACACACACACACACACACACACACACACAGAGCAGTATTAGCTAGAATTACTTCCAAAAGAGGTAAACTGAAAGGCAGTTTATAATGTATTCTACACATAATGGATGCATTAATTATAGCAAACATATTGTTCATTTTTAAAAAGAAAACTATAGAGACAATTTTTCCTGTATCTATAAAGTAATGCAGATAATGAGGTTTGAAATGATTAGATACGTTCTTCTTTCCATTGTAATGAACACTGAGGATTTATTTTTATGGAACATTTTCACCAATCCATTGTATTCATGTTACCCACTTTTGAGTGATTATACCTAATTAAAAAGTGATTAAAGCATTTCCTATGACTGATTCATGACACTACTAATGTTTTGCAGTGTTCTATTAAATTGTGTATATGAATATGAATAATTTTAACCTCAATTATTTGAATCATTATAAAAATATATCACTACAGTTTGACAAGTCAAGGATTTCATATTGTCAGCTTTGTACATCTCAGTAACTAATAGAAACATGGGCATGAACATAATTGTATGTGTTAAAATGAATCCGATACATTAAAATGCCTTTTGATATCCCAATATCTTTCTGTAGTATACTAGACAACCATCTCTTGTTTCATCCATCAGTAACTGCACATTTCACTCATGTCCTCCTCATATTATAAGTTGCATTTGAATATATGATACTTTGGTCTTGCTTGCTGTCCCACATATTGTTCTATATTCATAGAGACCACTTAACCTCTATGAATGTAGTCTTATATTTCAATCAAATACAACCTGTCTAGAAATGTTTGATATTTCTGTTCATTTTATTTTAATGTTGAACCAAGGTGGCATTTTTTTGTTATTTGTATGCCATGTTTTGCTTGCATTTCTCTGCATATTGGATCCCATATAAAAAATCAATTAGTTCCTCTAAGATTTAAAATAAATCTAATCATCTCCAGTATTCCCTTCATTAGAAAACACAACAGCAAAATGAATAACTTCCCAAATTAGTCAGGGCAGTGGGTTTCACAGCATTATTTTTGATAGGTGAAATGCCGTATGGTGTGCTCTCCTATTATGACATTGTATAAACCTGTGCAATAAAATAATATAACATTTAGAATAAAACTAAAATAATAACATTGCTCCTGATACAGGACTTCAGAAAAAAATATCAGTACAAAAAGGTAATCACATTTTTATTGTGTTGTTCCTTACCAACTTATGTTAAAATTAAGGGCTGTGGTTCAGAAAAGTGACTTATGTAGCTATATAAGGGTCAAATAGTTCAGTAGAAGTAGCTCAGTGTGGCTTACTTTTGATTAAGTATGCAGAAGGAATAATGTTGTGCAATGGGGTATGAAAACTATACAATTCATTGACAAGAACATAACAGGTATCTATCTATGACTAGGACAATGCTGCAGTGAGTCATGTGGCTTCATGAGCCCAGGAGTGCAATGTAGCATGCTCATAACAATGTGCATTAACACATGCAATGGCATACCTCTATGAGGGCAGCTGAAAGCCCACATAAGGCCTGAACAAGTTTCACTAGTTTTATAAAATAATGATGAGAAATGGGTGGATAGGGCAGGTAAAAAGGGAGAAGTTCAAGCAAGACAGCATTCAGAAGAAGAGGTCCCCATTTTATTATATTTTTCAAGAAGGGTAAAGGAAGGAGGTAGCATGGGGAAGGTGTGGGTAGGAAAGAGGGTGTGTGGGTGGAAGCTAGATCAAACAAATAGAGTTGTGGGGGTTAGCATAATCATTAAGGTGTTTACCTTTAAGGTGCACTGTTTTATGTTTCATACAAGGTGATTGGATAGGCTTAAAATGACACACAAAGGCAGTTAGCCTAGTACTAATCTATAAACTTATCTATAATTTTTAAGAAGAGGCAGACAAAGTAAATAAATAAAGTAAAGTAAAATAAAATAAAATAAAATGGCTCCTGTTTTCCTTGAACCAAATCAGAATTCAACACTTATCAATGACAATGCCACACGAGTAGAAAAAATTAGCACTTTTATCGATTAAATGTTCTTACATTAAGCAATCTTCATCAGACTCAAAAGACTAAAATATACCTATCACAGCCTTTTAAATCATTCCTCTAAATTTTGACATGCCTAACAACTTACATGAAAAATAAACCAATCAATGCGAAGGTAAACAAAAGAGGAAGAGTTTCATTAAGGACTGAAGTACTTATTAAAAATGAAATGTCACCTACAAAATAATAATTCAATCAAACATTAAATGCATTTGTTTGTTTGTTTATTGATATATACTTGTTTACTGGGGTAGTCTAATAATCAGTAGTGGCCGTTTGCAGGCAATGTTCTAGTGAAAGAATTCACAATGAAATATTCAAAGACTACAGATAAAATGTGAAAGCAAACACTACAATTATAAAACAGGTTTCATATAAAAAGTGATGGAACATATGGTTTAGAATGCTAATTTATAATAAAAGGCCAACTTGTAGAAATAGTGGGATAATTTTAAATTGTAAGTAGTATAAAAGCTGTCTTGAGAAAGGGTTAAATGCTGATGTGGCAATTGATAGACTGAGGTGCACCAGCAAGTGATATAAGGTAGTTAGAAAGAAATCTGAAAAGTAGTAGATGTGGGGAAAGAGAATAGAGGAAGACTTGAGAGGTTTGCAGGAGTGATGAGATGAGTTTGTGGTGATGCTAGTGTTGGGAAGGTAAGGGATAGAAAAACATAGAAAATGTTTTTTTTTTTTGGAGAGTGAGTAGTGTGTGTGTGTGTGTGTGTGTGTGTGTGTGTGTGTGTGTGTGTGTGTGTATGTGAGGGGGGGGGTGGATCTGTGCTTCAGAATAAGTCTTGAGTTGTTCAGATTTGAAAAGAAAATTAGGTAATGTGCCTAGCCTGGAAGTGATAACATTTTGCAATAGAATAGAGGAAGACTTGAGAGGTTTGCAGGAGTGATGAGATGAGTTTGTGGTGATGCTAGTGTTGGGAAGGTAAGGGATAGAAAAACATAGAAAATGTTTTTGGAGTGAGTAGTGTGTGTGTGTGTGTGTGTGTGTGTGTGTGTGTGTGTGTGTGTGTGTGTGTGTGTGTGTGTGTGTGATTATGTGTGTGTATGTGAGGGGGGGGGGTGGATCTGTGCTTCAGAATAAGTCTTGAGTTGTTCAGATTTGAAAAGAAAATTAGGTATTGTGCCTAGCCTGGAAGTGATAACATTTTGCCTGTAGTTTAGGATGGTTAATGAGATATTTCTAGAAGGAGAATTTGTTGTAGTGCTCTGTGATATGTGGATGGACGGTTTGCTAGAGGGAGGGGCAATAATTGAAAATGTATGTTTTGTGGACTGAAGAGAAGTCCTTGAGTTTGAGAGGATTGATGTAATTTGTGATAGATTAAACTGATTGTGCAGGAAAGGATTATAGGTTAAGTCATTTAAAGAGTTGAGCTCTGTGGATGACTGGCTCTTTCTCTAACTGAGGTCACTTTGCATTTTCTAGAATGAGGCAGTAATGTTCTTTAGGGTGGAGTTATTTACAAAGTATTATTGTTATCATTATTATTATTAATAATGGGTGCTGCATTTCTTTTTCTGATTACTTTTGGTTTGTGATATTTTCATTACATTCAGCGACAATGGTAAGTGAACGTTTAATTTTTTTTATCTGTTTTTAAGTTAATTTTAACAGTTTGCATGCGCTTTAGTCAATGCCTTTATGGCTATCTTTGTAACTTTTGAAAGGAGATGTCCTTCCATCGGTATTACACATCTTTTTTCCTATAAGTAAGCCTGTGTCAAGCTAGTTCAGGAGTTGTGTTTACTTTAAGGCAGTTTCAGGCCAGTTAGCTCTTTTGCTAAAGGTCTAATAGTTTTCCCTCCCACCCATCCTGTTCTAGTTGTCTTCTTAAAACCAGTGTATTGTTATTGTCCACCTTTTATGCTAATTTGACAACAGAATCACCCTTATTTATTGGCTGTTGTTACCAAGTATCATTTTGCAAAGTCTTTTTCCTTAAATTATTCATCATGCTAAGTGACCTTTGATATAATTTCTTAATATTGAGTGTACTGATATAGGTTGTACTGTCTTTTCCTGCTAATTAGGGAGTTTAGAGAGTTTTTGCTATGATCAGCTTACTAGTTCCTAATTGGCAGAAGAGGGTTTATAGGCTAGTTGTGAGTGTTACTTGCTATTGAAGTGTATTTTTGTTGGCTTGTCCATTCTGTTGAGCATCTTGTTGTTTATTTTCTTTGTTATAAATAAGGCAATTTAGTGTGATGTTGCCTGTCACCCAGCAGTGTACTAAAGTATACAGAGACAGGCTTTTAGAGCCTTAAATTTCTCTATATAACATTTTCCCCCAATTTGAATTCAGTAGATGTGCAAAGAGGCTGTAGTCCCCATACGGTTGTGAATTGTTCTCCATGTATAGATTTAGATTGTTTTAGATAAGTAGTTTCTCCAGTTAATCAACTCCTTAAATTCAGGCACAACATCTACTTGAACTTACATTAGTAAGCCCCTGAAACAATGGATTTGCACTTTCCAACCATCTCTATAGCCAGCTCGGTTGAAATGGGTATCCTGAGACAATGTAGTAACTTCTTCATGTTTACTGGCAACCACCTACTATCCAAATCAACAGACATGCTGCATATGAGGCATAGTAATAAAATACTATTGGAGGCAAAGCTCTCTCACAAATCCACAACAAATATGCAGATTATCAGTACCACACAACCAAACACTAAATGAAACACACACAGCTCATTACGAACATATAGGCTTACATATAGTCTTAAAAGTAACCTACCAAAGCACAGAGGCCTCCTAAATGTAACATAAGAAACAATTACCCTCAGCAACCTCATGAACTCACATCACAGGCAGCACCACACCATGAAATATACATCTAAGAGTCACACTGACTCATTTCAAGTGCCTATAAGTTAAACCTCCTCACAATCCAGTATCTTATTCAAAGACGACTCCATAGTATGACACACTAATGAACCACTCACTGGGCTGTGTAAAAATGAAGGTCCCACACAACTGTCTGTCAGGTTTAAGGTTCATCACATTATTCAAGCACTCATGTCCTGGCACCACAAGTACACATATAACGCAGTCGTAGTACATGTGGATGTAAATGACTTGAGATGCACCTCCCTTGTCTACATGAAGAGAGAAATGATGGAGCTCTTGGAATATGTGTCGTATCATAGATAGCTTCTTAGCAAACTGTCTCACAAATGAAATCCTTGAAGTTAGGGTAGGTGGCTCTACCTTTTCCAAAAGACCTATCACTAGTGGCATACTCCAGGGTTCAGTTCTTGGGCTCTCCTCTTTGCTTTTACTTCTCGAAGATCAAAGTTGATGTTAAGAGGTTTGTGGTTGAGCAATTTCATAGATGACTGTAAACTGGTGTCATCATAAACTCCCCAGTGGACATCAAGATCCTCCAAGAGGTCCTGTCCCAAACAAATAGCTGGTGGCAAATCCATTCACTAAAGCTAAATGCTAAGAAGTTTATAACTGCATCCTTCAAAAAGCAAGACTCCTGTTATAACTATCACATTGACTTCATACCTCTAAAAATTGATCAGTAATTATTAATCTGGGAACCTATGTCAACAATGAACTGTCCTTTAAATGCACTGTTGTAAGTATGTTCTTCTTCATTGCACAGATTATATCTAAAGGTATTGCATCAAGAACCAGGAATGAAATTGTTCCTTTGTACTTGGCACCCTTTATGCTGATCATTGAGTATGATGACCCTTTCAGTATATACCTGTCCAAAAACTTCTCACAACTGGAATGACACAATACTCTCTCACTAACAAAGTCTAGGGACTAAGGTCATGAAAAACTATGCAGACCATGTCAAAGTCTTGTCCCCTTCACACTGAAATAAAGACTAGTGAGACACAGCTTCTACCTTGCACATAGAGCTTCAACAGATGCTATTCCATGAGACCTATTACATATTCAAAAATCCAGCAGTATCATAAACACCTGCTGAAGGGATCAAAATAAATAGAACATGTTGATGGGGCAGGTGTGTATCACAGAAAATATCACTTCTGTGGAACCATCTTCCACTCCATATAAAGCAAAATACCTTTCTTACTCTAGTCGAATATAATTTGGATGAATTGATAAGAGATAGTTCTGAGTGTGGAGGTGTTATGTTTGGATTTAACTGTAACTTCAAGCTTGATTATCATTTAAAGCTAAGTCTGCACAACCATGAATGCACAATTGCCACTGACTTTCTGTTTGCAGCAGTTTATCTTTAACTTTACCACTCAAATCTGTATTATATATAACTTCTAACACCTGAAAGCAGACACCTTCATCCAATTCATCCATCCATCCACAACCCCTTTCCCCCATTTTTCTGCACATGAGGGGTTGGGGTGTCACTTCAACATTTCCAATCATCTAGAGCCAAGGTTAACACCTCCAGGTTCCTAGTCCTGCTATGGCTGTTCTTCTATACCATAAACTCACACAATAACTCTTTCATGTTTATGCATGGATCATAAAAAGTGTGCCACAATCTGGGAAGCAGATTGTAGGCCTCAAGCTTTAATTTAAACTACAACATGTGATTGTAAAGCATTTATGTAGGGAAACTGAAATAACACTACATGAAAGAGCTTAGGAACACTTACTCTATTCAAAAAGGTGATGGAAGAAATGCTATAGCAAAACACAATAACATTTGCAATGAATATAAAAGTGCTTGTTTTCAGGAGTTATTTATTTATCCTTACTTAAACAGAGTAATCCCACTAGACTAGCAGCCTGTTTTCAGGGGAGACCTGAGATGGTGTTTATACTACTACAGGAAATTTGGACTGGGCATCAGGTAACTTCCCGTTACTCTTTTCAATATGATCTTTTATATCTACCCGAGCCACCACCTCAGTTTAATGCCTCATCCAAATGACATTACATTAAGGAGTGCAGCACCCATTTCATGCTGCACTGCAGTGTCAGTAATTGATCTGCCTTCTGTGGGAATAGAACCCACATTGTTCTGCAATGAAGTCAAGTGCCACTGGCACTGCTGTTAGAATTTATATATAAAATGGAGTGGAGTGGTGATGTTAGAAAAAGACTGTTACAAGTAGAACGCCAGTGGCAATTGCACCATGATGATAAGTTTTTCTGCATAGCTGCCTAGTTTGAGCATTTTCTGGCTTGTTAAACTTGATTTCTGCATTAGTAGCTGTATTTAGAGCACAACCAAAAGCTGTATACTGAATTTCCTGTTTGCACTTAATTTTAAAATCATTTTTCTCAAAACTTGCATATTTTCTGTCTTTGACCTAGCACTCTTGTGTGGGGTCATTTACTGCATTGTTATAACTTGATATTACTTGTGAACCTCTGCTATCTCTGAAAAACAAAAACAAAAAAAATCTTGCTTTTTTCCCACTTTTCTGAGATTTAAAAAAGTTCAAGTTACAGGCTTGCTGTTCTTGAACTGTTTTGTAAGTTTCTGTGAGGCCATTTTGCTTGGGCTAAAGGAAAGTCTCTCTGTTGATCAGTGGCAGTGATAAACATTGAGCTGCTTCCCTGCCCCCCGTGGGAGTGGTTACTGACTTGAAACTGTAGTTGTATTGGCCAAAAGGGGTCATTTCTAAAACTCCTTCATCTTCCTCTCTTAAAACCTAGTTGCCTCGTGGTTTTGGTGTCTTTTCAGGCTTGTTGGCTGTTGGTGAAGCACCCACCAAGAGGAGAAAACGCTGAGAGAAGAAAGGAGCCACTTTTGAGATTTTAAGTATTTTTCCTCTGTTTATTTGATAAGTTTTTCTGCATAGCTGCCTAGTTTGAGCATTTTCTGGCTTGTTAAACTTGATTTCTGCATTAATAGCTGTATTTAGAGCACAACCAACAGTTGTATACTGAATTTCCTGTTTGCACTTAATTTTAAAATCGTTTTTTTTCTCAAAACTTGCATATTTTCTGTCTTTGACCTAGCACTCTTGTGTGGGGTCATTTACTGCACTGTTATAACTTGATATTACTTGTGAACCTCTGCTATCTCTGAAAAAAACAAACAAAAAAAATCTTGCTTTTTCCCACTTTTCTGAGCTTTAAAAGTTCAAGTTACAGGCTTGCTGTTCTTGAACTGCTTTGTAAGTTTCTGTGAGGCCATTTTTGCTTGGGCTAAAGGAAAGTCTCTCTGTTGATCAGTGGCAGTGATAAACATTGAGCTGCTTCCCTCCCCCCGTGGGAGTGGTTACTGACTTGAAACTGTAGTTTTATTGGCTGTTTTGGGTCAATTCCTGGCTCTTTCCAGCCCCTGCTATCAAGCACGCTTTAGAGTGCTTTAGCGCGGAGTTGCCACTAGAGCATCGGGCAGCACTGGCTTAACAAGGTTAAACTTTCGGGCTCCATAAAGTCTGTTCTTCATTTTTTCCCTTAGAACTGCTCTACTAGTAATCTAAACAGTATATCCCTAAACTAAAAAGCGCAGCACTTGTTCCTAAAAGCTTTTACTTGTCTTAAAAGCATCTTCTTTTCAGGTTTAGCACTTCTGTATTATACAAAGTCCCTCACTAGCAAACCCCCAGGAGTACCCACTTCCTTACTAAGTCCTCTCTTATTCAGTTACACCCCTAAATTCTAAATTTCTCTAGCATGTCGAAGGGCCAGATGCTGGCGTCCTCTCCTGTCCAGTTGGTGAATTTGGGAATATTGAGGCAATGTTACAATTGCCTCATGTACACTGACAGCCCTCTCCTCCTCCCACATAACACAAATACTTGTGAGAGATGCAGCTATTTAGCCAAACTGGAGGCTGAGCTCTCTCAACTCAGGACTGGCAAGACCAGACAGGAGGAGAAGGCAACTACACACACCACAAAACCAGTCTCACATAAAGCTATCACAACAATGAATCAAACACATAAACACACAAAGTCATACTCAGAGGCTCTGAGCAAAAATTTACCTAAACAGCAGAGGCCTCCAAAGCAGACATCCAAGCAACTGCCACCTCATGACACACCACAGCCAACACATAAACCACAAAATCAGTGTGCAAAGCAGTCACTGCCCTTAAGGCCAAATACAACACCAAACATACTTGTCATAGGTGACTCCATAGTCAGACACACTGATGTCCCACTCACCAGGCTGAACAAGGAGAGAGTCACAGTAAGCTGCCTATCGGGCTAGAATCCGCCACATAACACAAGCACTGGGTCACTCCACAGCAAGTACAAATATGACACAGTCATTGTCCATGCTGGTGTGAACGACCTGAGATGTACCTCCCTGGACTACATGAAAAGAGACATAGAGGAGCTCTCTGATTATGTAGCCCAGGCAGGTATGACCCTGACCCTGAGCAGTATCCTTCCTTCACCAAGAATGATGCCACAACATAGAGACAAGATGATCAGCTTTAACAATTGGCTTAATTTCTGGTGTCATTCAAAGGGGATCCAGTGTCTGTCTGCCTGGGATGACATGCTTGACAAGCCATGCTGCTTCAAGGGACGGCTTGCACCTGTCACCCTGGGATTCCGGATATTGGCTAAGGCTCTTGCCACCCCATAGTGCCTTTTTAGGCAAGGCTCAAATTCTAAACCTACCACCCTAGAAAACAAAAATGGGAAGAAACTAAGGGTAATGCTGCTCAATGCCAGAAGTCTAAATCTCAAAATGCATGCTCTCGAGGCCCTTCTCAGTATGAAGAACATCGATGTCTGTGCTGTGACTGAAACCTGGTTCAAGGCTCCTGAGAGCACCCCGGCATTATCAGGTTTTACCTCATATCATGCGTTCCTGCCCCAAAACCCGGACCACACCACAAAAGGAGGGGGTGTATCCATATTCATCAAGGATACCCACACCTCCAGGTTGGTGGCAACGCCAAGCATCGGAAACCATCCAGGTGCAATTAACCATAGGCAAAACTGCTCTACAATTTGTAGCATGCTACAGGCCACCCTCTCAAACTCAGGAACCCCACACAGCCTTCCTGAAGACACTGGAGGGTATAAATGTATCTCCAAACACCATTATATTGGGTGACTTCAACTACCCGAATATAGACTGGGAACATTACTCAAGCCCCAACTTTCTAGCCCAAAGGTTCCTGGAGTTCATAAATTCAAATGCCATGGAACAACTAGTCACCGTTCCCACAAGAGGAGAAAATATACTAGATCTCATCATCACAAACATGGGGACAAAATGCTCCACACGGAAGTATATCCCTCATTGGTGAGATCAGATCACAAACTTATCTCACTGGAAATCCACATCCGCCCCCACCCCAAACAAAAAGACCACAGTGAAGAACTTCTCTAAAGCAAACTTCACACTACTCAAGACTGGTGTGGTATCCTTCAAGGCCCCGACCCAGTGGAAACCACAACCCAAGCTGCAGAAGGCCTTACAAATGCCTTCTATGAACACCTCCAGGACTGCATGGATCAGGCAATCCCTAATAAAACCAAGACTCTTTCCACCAAGGGCAAACGTCCAGTCTGGTGGACCCCAGCCATAAACAAACTTTACAATAAGAGGAGAAAGCTGTTACATGATAGAGCAAAATCCATAAAAGAGAAGACACCCTTGATCATTATTAGTAAAAAAATACGAGCACTCATAAAATCATCCAAGGCCAAATTTGAGAGAAAAATTGCAGTAGATTCAAAAGACAATCATAAGGCCTTCTTCAGCTATGTTAGAAACCTGGGTGGAAACTCCCAGATATGCGCAGAATTAGTCCAAAATGATACAAAAATCACTGAACCCACAGACATTGCCAACATACTGGCAGACAGGTTCAGTGCAAACTTCACCCTCTCCCCCAAAAGGAGAGATAACTATCCCAGCGGAGTGTAGCCTCCCAGACATCTCTAATGCGCAGGTGAAAGCTGCTCTCTCTAAAGCTAAAAACACAGCATCAATGGGACCGGATGGTGTCCCAGGCTGTGTGCTACACAAACTCAACGAGGAACTAAACCCGCATATAAGGCAGCTGTTTAATCTTAGCCTTACCACAGGATACTTGCCCAAGGAGTGGCGTACAGCAACTGTGGTCCCACTCCACAAAGGCGGTACCTCTACAGACCCTGGAAATTACCGCCCCATAAGCTTAACAAGCCTGGTCTGCAAAGCTATGGAGAGGATCATAATGGAACTCATAAACAAAGACATAGGGGACTTGCAGACATTGGACCCGACCCAGTTTGGCTTTGTCAAGGGCAGATCATGCCTTTTGAACTTGGTCAACTTCTTCGAAACAGTCACCAAGGCCATTGATGAGGGAAAGGCAGTCCATACAGCCTACCTTGACCTTGCAAAAGCTTTTGACACAATACCCCACTCGGGTATTATAGAGAAACTTACCAGCTTAAATGTAAACCCATATGTCACAAGATGGGTTGCAAACTGACTAAAGGACAGAATCCACAGGGTTAGAGTTGCTGGCGCCATGTCAGACTCCAAGCCGGTCATAAGTGGGGTCCCACAGGGCTCAGTCCTTGGCCCCCTGTTGTTCGGCATCTACTTCTCAGAAGTACAGGCAAACATAGGAGGACTATGGCTGACAAAGTTTGCAGATGACTACAAACTGGGTGCCATAGTGGAAAGTACATCGGACACAGATATCCTTCAGAGGGGTCTCACGGAAACTGATAACTGGTGCCAGAGCCATGGCCTGAAGTTAAATGCCAAAAAATGTATAGTCATACCCTTCGGGAAAAACAAGGTAACCCCAATCTACCATATAGGTGGCAATCCATTAAGCACAGAAGAGGTTATCAGGGACCTGGGGACCCAGGTTGACAGTGGCCTTTCTTTTGACACTCACATTGCTAAAGTGGTTAGAAAGACCTTCTACATTGCCCACCTGATCATGAAGGGATTCACATCCAGATCAAGTGAGGTCATTGTTCCCCTGTACTCTTCACTTATCAGACCAATGATCGAGTACAATGCCCCATTCGGGATGTATCTCACCCGACACCTGCAGCAATTGGAGAGACCCCAAAAGTTCCTCACCAAAAGGATAAAGGGACTCCAAAATCTGTCATATGCTGCCAGACTGAAGAAACTCCAGCTCTATTCAGTCACATACCGCCTGCTCAGAGGTGACCTGTGCCTGACATACAAGGCCATGTCCAACCCGGAATTAATGGACATGCTCCACCTCAAAAATCCAAATCTACCAGATCCACTAGAGCAAGCGACTTAAACCTTAGCACAGATATAAATAGGACATGCTGGAGGGATAGATTTGTCACCCAGAGACTCCCTATGCTGTGGAATAGAATCCCAGTCCATGTGAGGCAGAGCACCTCGCTGGCTCTGTTCAAGAGAAATCTTGACCGGTGGATGGGAGATTGTAGGTTTACCCCGGGAATTATCTCTGTGTCACGGATGGACAGAGGCACAACAATCTAATGGGCACAGTATTTTTTAACATAAGGGGTGGCGTAAGCCACAAAACTTTGGGCTAGGCTTATAAATGCCTTAGGGCAGATAGCCTAGTATAAACCTATAAACCTATGAACCTATAGGTGAGGCTTATGTTTAAGTTGGGCCATTTGTATTATATCAAACCTGAAGCTAAAGTACAATTTAGTGTTTGAATGCTTTTTTTTAATTTTTGTAAGAAGCATTTCAGAAGTATTTTAATCCTGAACAAAACCATTTGTACTGCTTTTGTTCACCTTTGCTTTAATAGACTGATGTTAGTCATGTGATTTGTTAATCATGTGGTTTTAGAGAGAACCTTAAAAAGGCATGTGCTGTGAGTATTTTAGTCATTCAAGCCTGATGAAAAACTCTTCGATAAAAAACATTTAAATAAAAATGCTGTTTTAGTCTATGGCTTTGGGTTTTCTTTGTACAATGCAGACAGATGATAACCAAAGACAGACAAGCAGAGAGGATAAAATAAAGTTGATACACAGATAAATAAAGGGAGGAAAATTGGTGATTGGGAGGAATGGCCTAGAAACTAGCGAGAGAGAGAAAGAGAAATAAAACACAAAGAAAGGGAACATAAGAGCAGGGGATAGGCTGGGGTGATGAATAATTACAATACTGCACAGTGCCAAACCCAATCTGAGGTCAGACACCTTCATGAACAGCCCAAATAGCTGGGCCCAACCTCTGCTAGCCCACAACTCCAGGTCAGGCAGCTGTGTGACTCAGCCAAATACACTAAGCCATACTGTAGGCCGACAAGTTGAATGTCCAACTGCCTGTCCACCAAGGCTATCAACAGGCTATTTAATCCCTTCAAGGAGACACATTGTGACATCCAGTGACTATCACTGATGGGGAGGCTATACCCCCTTGGGCAATAAACCACCAAACAGCACAAGGGAATCATCCAGGTTATGCCACTCTGGATAACTTGAATCAACCTGTAGATTGTTGGGCTGGTAGACTGCTGGGGACACAATCCAACAGATGCTGGCAAGACTGCTGTCACATTTCATCTACTGCTGCAGAGAACAGTGCATACATTCTGAATGCAAATGGAGAGAAATAAAGGAAAAAAAAGTTAAAAAAATAAATAGAAGTCAGCTATAAAGAGAAAAAAAAGCAAAAACAATTATCACTAATGTGTAATATAGTGAGTGACAGCTGAGTAACAGTGCAGGCCCTGAAGAAATGTTGTGAAGTATGTAATGGCAAATCAAAAGCAATATTTATCAAAAATGTGTATGTGTTAAGGGGCAAGATGGCACGCTCCATATCAGGACCCTAATGGTAGGACACTGACACATTTCATAAGTGATAACAGTGACAAACAATGTGACTGCAAATGGGCAGTGAAGCTGGGCTGTACCCCTTGAGAACGTGGTACACATCCTGGAGGATGTTAAAAGCAGGTGGCTGAGATGGCTTATGACATGTTCCCTGCATGTTACTGAGGAATCCATACAATGGATACCCCACCACAGAATTCCAAAATGAGTGGACATAGGATATCAAAACCCAGTGGTAATTCTTCATCATGACATATTACAGCCACTATGAGTATGAAGTGTCTCTGAACAGGCTGATAAATGCATTTCTTTGATATGCCAGCTGCAACTGACACAGCCAGTGTGCAGTAGAATGGCCAGTGTAAGAGTAAGGTAGGGCAGACTGACAATGGCATTGTATAGTAATGGTGGGGTTTACATTTATGGATGTGGCACTGAATGCTGCTAATCAATCAGATCTGAAGGAGACAGTGACACCCACGATGGTCATGGCACACCCACTGCTAGCCCAGTTTGCATCACCATGATACTTTTGGGAATACACAGCAGTAAAATGCACAGTAGAAAAACTGAGTTGGCAAAGTTATGTGGCACAATTGTTTAATCAACAATCACCAATTCCAACATAAACAACAAAGAAGGTGTCTTAACAGTTATTAAGCATCAATTCCATATACATACTCAAAACTGGACAGATAAGCTTGGCTTCTTTGGCATATCAGCCATTTGTTCTCTATCTCACTGGCTGCTAAAAAACAGAAAAAAAAGAAATGTGTATCTAAACAAAAATAACTGAATATAGCTGAAGAAAAACTCTTGACTATGCATAGGCAACCTTCAATTACTATTTCTTATTGTAGAACTCTGGCTCCCCCTCCCTGAACTTTATTCCCCATTGGCTAACTAATTCATGACTTTTCATGCTGCTGCAATGATTCTGGAACTGTTTACCAAAACAGGTGATGTTTATAGCCCCACTCACCCCCTGGCAATGCAGTAAGTGGCATTCATCTTGCACTTGGCCACACAATGGAGTTCACCAGCAAGTGTTAATAGTGGTACCAGTGCAGGAGTTACTGAAAAATGTATTCTCTGTATAGCACCAAGCCAGAGGCCTACCAATGCAGCCGCTTTGGAAGTCATGGCCACCTCATAGGATGATATCAGGAGGAAAATGGCAACAACATTGCATCTACACACACACATTGCAGGAACCATGCAATGTGCACCAATGGGCAACTCTTATTTTATTTTAATTTTTACTTTGAATTTTATTAACCAGGGAAAATGACTGATCCCATTGGACTCTTTCTGTTTTACTCTGTCAAAAATTATGTGCGACATTGCCCAATGCCAGTAAATAGTCAAGCATCAAGAACCTCATTGCATAAGGCAGGGCAGGCACACATTACACTAAATCTGCAAGTCAAAGTTATTCCCCATAAATTGATACACTATGAGCCCTAAAACTAGATGACATAATCAAGTGCCACTATTGTCATCTCACTATCTAAATTAGTCTGGACTAGTGAATAGATCCTGAGGGGAAATATTTATATTTATCTGTGAAGTGAAGATCTGTTCTACATTTGCTGTGATAAGGAAAAACAGGACAGGGGAAAGTGGGAGAGGGACTGGACAAGGCTATGAACAGTTCTTGGAGGGGGATTATTTCACAACCTGCTGAGACGGGGTTGAAGAGTACAAGGAAATGTCTGATGGATCTCTACATTTAATAAGTACATTGGGCTACAGATCATAAATACTAAATGTCTGCTGCCATAAGAGTACAGAGGCTGGTGGTGAAAGTCACTGGATAACTGTATGATTTTTTTTTCTTATTTGAGGGTTGCTCCATGCCAGCCTGATGACAGAGGACCTGGGGAATATAAAGAGGGTTGAAATGATGAATGAGAGAAAAATGGGCATTGGAGTAAGGGGCAGTAGCCCACCAGACATATGGCCTTAGCCATGGATGCAGAATTTCTGCATTGCAGGACATCCATCTCTGTCTAAGACACCTTTCAGGGACATAGTCCACTTCACTTAGACTCGTACAATGCAGAAATTCTACATCCATGGATCATATCTGGAACAAACACGATAGAAAATGGAAACAAGATGTGGGTGAATGTGTGGGGCACATGATGGCTGTGCTGTTATGGATACTGGTAATTGTAAGCTACTGACAGGTGCCAACACAAAATATGGGAACAGGAGTCAGGAACATCGAGCTAATGGCCATCAATGCCATGGCACCCTGTCATTGCCCAAAGTGGGTATCATAATGGGCACTGCACAACAGACATACAGGGCAATCATCTGGTCACAGACAGATACCAACACCTCAAAGGCAGTGGTGAAATTGTAGTCCATGGCCTTTGTAATGAATAGGTGAGTGTTTCATCAAATGACTGATGTGTTTGATAGGCACAAGGGTGCCTCCACTGCCGCCATGGTACTGCATGCTTCTACAGGTCAGGGCCAAGTCCATTATCCTGGTCACTGCTATTCTGCTGCTACTGTGGGTACAACCCCCATTGCAGGTAGGGCATGGTCACATAGTGTTACCTCCTCCATACCACCTACCAGTGGTGAGCTTGGTATAAAATGGCATGCCAACTCCTGCAGACATAGTTTATGTTGCACAACCAGGCAGTCACATTCTTGCTGTTTGCCTTCTTTGTTGATATTGGGTATTGGTTTCAGTACCATTCCTTGAAATAGATGCACCTGTTGTCTTGGATGTTCACACTCTGCAACATTCCCACCTGGGAACACCCGTCCGTACACAGACACACACTGCAGGAGCTGTGGCCCACAAAACCAATTCTGAGCAAATACCCACTACATCTCAATAATTATCCATCTCAAGAAACATAATATCCCCTCTGCACAGTATACTCAGTTCCTCTATTCTCATGGCCTTTGCACACCCTCCTTCCCTCATTGTTAGTACATCCTTCCATCATTGTACCCACTGCTGATCCCTGTCTTTCTACCTGCCTGTGCCTATGATGGCATTTGTGCCATGTTTCATTGCTGCGTTACATGGATAGACAATGTCCGACCAACAGCATTGTCTGTCAATGCACTACACAGTGAACATTGGGTATAGTATTGCATGCATCAGTTTTAGAATGTTGCCATGTCTAATAATTTGGATGATCATTGTGGACCAGATGCCACATCTTTGCTAGTGCATATTGCACCCTCTTCTGCCTTGGGTGATCTTCCTCTGCAGCTGGCTCCTCCAATGGCCCATTATCTGACTCCTTCTCTGCCACTGGCTTCAGTCTGTCTGGCAATCTGATGGCAACCCTTGCTGTAGCTGTCTACATTCTACCACATTGTGCAGAACCATAGAAAAATATTGTCCTGCCAGTCTTTGGAACATACTGCTGCATGTCTCCAGAGGAATCTAGACAATGGAAATAGGCCTTCATTAGTCCAAGTATATGCCTGATGATGTTGCTGGTCTGAGACAGTACACTGTTCTACTGCATCTCACCATGCTCTATGGGTTGTTCATCAGCGTTGTTGTCCATGGCTTCAGGGCATATTCATCATTGCCAGTAAGATATCTCTAAGGGAAGTCACAACACAAAAATTGCTGGTATAATTCAGATATTTATGAGAAATGGGAATTGTGAGAACTCCCTAGATTTACACAGAAACCTTGCATGTAGTACACTATGTGTAACACACCACCCAACAGCTAATTGGGTGCAAAACCTTACCATTGATATACTGTTGGCATGTGGACCAGGGCATTGATGGTAATGTAGGTGTAACCCATATCCCCAGGAACTTCAATGGAATGAGATAATTCATGGAATGCCAGGATAGTGCTGTTTTTTTTCTGGTCTGAGGCCTTCTGGGAACCATTTATACTACTCCGCATGTTAAAGCATAATACATTAATGAACTGGTGTAGTATTTGTGAGATAGATGTCTGTGATACACTCACTGTGTCCCCTTTTGGCAGCTGATGGAGCCTGTAGCAAGCATGGTGCATCCTACACATACCTTAATGTCCATGAGAATTGGTATTTCACACATGCCAAAGGATTCCTTGTGAGGATGGCAAAGATGTACATGTTGCCATATGAAGTCTCTGTCTATGTAATAATGTTTTGACTATGCCCTTCTTGTAGATGTGACGGCATGTTAGATGTTGACAGATCCTTCTTTGATGTTGAATGTGATGACATAAACCTTTATGGACACTGCCTGCAAGAACAGCTTCTAACATTTATCATTCAGCTGACAAGGCTGCTACTTCTAGCATCTTAACATGGTCTCTGTCTCTGTTTATCAAAAAATCACAGTGTACAAATTTTGAGGGGGCTGAGGCTTGTCTCACAATTTTATATATTTTGGAATTATTCCTTCATGCTGTTTATTGTCATTTGTGTTCAGACTAGATTTATTATCATCATGTCGTTCAAGTCCTTATTGTTAAACAGCGATGAAAAACCTTATTGAACACATGAATATCATTATATAGCTATAAGCATAAGATGCCAATTAGACATTTATCTGAATTTATCTCACCCAGTGCATTCTGGCCTACCAAGCAGTTTTGGCTAACACTTTCCTGTGATCATTTCAGAATCTCAGCCAAGGTTTAGCTTCTTATTGTTTGTGAAGAGGAATTGCTATGATGGCTGTAATGAACTAAGGTAATTTTACAAACGTGCTGTACTTAATTTTAATGAAATAATCACACTATTCAGAGTAATTCAGAAATAAAATTAACTGAAAATTCTTAAGTCTCAGGCATATTTTGGTAACACTACACATTTACAATTTCCTTAATAAACTCTCCCCTAAGGAATATGTAATGAATTCAATATGGCATCCCTTATATGCACAATCATAATGTAGGCTGCACAAGAAAATTACTAGCGTAGCATATTTTGTTCTAACTGGCTGGAACACCTCTGATTTTAGCTTTGACCACCTCATTCAGGTTCCCCTTCTCCTCAAACACAGCTCCAAGGTAATAGAAGCTGATAACATTTTCCACTATTTTGTGTGCTATGTCTGTTTACAGATTGATCCGATTTCCCCCATTTGCTGTTATGACCACTGTCTGGTCTGTACTGAGTTTCATCTGATGTACCTTCAGATTTCGCATTCCAGTCCACTATAATTTACTGCAGTTCCTATTGAGTGTATGTTTTAAGTGACACACATTTGTGAACAGCACTACTAATGGTCTTCTCCCTCTGATCTGTTTGATGATGTAGTCCTGCACCAGTATGAATAGGACGAAGCTCAGAGTTGATCCCTGAGGCACACCTACTGCCACTGGGAACCCCTCTATGAGTCAAAACACTGTACCTATGTCACTGTGTTCTTAAAAAATAGTCTGCAATAAATCTGACAATGTTTCCAGGAATTTGGAACATCACATGACTTCCCAAATCAACTATCTTGAGAGCTTGTCATATGCTTTGACTAAGTCTAAGAATAGCTATTTGAACTCTCTTCTCATCTCCAACTTCTTCTCCACTACATGCCTCACTATAATAACTGGATCAAATGTGTTGCATCTTGTCCTGAGTCCAAACTGCTTGACTCCCATTTTATTTTTATTTATTCAGTGTATTCATTTATTCATCACCCTTTCAAGTAATTCTGTTCAGTGTGACTGATGTTTGATTCCCCTTCACTAATCACAGTTGTTAATATCCTCCTTTATTCTTTTACACTGGCATTAGAATACTTGTTTTTTTCCTCTGTGATCTGAGATATGCCTTTATTCCATGTTGTGATGAATAACCTCAGGAGCTAATTCTCCACTTATCCACCCAACATCTTAAACATTATATGTTATGACTCATCTGAGCTTGCTGCTTCCCTGATTTTATTTTCCATGGTGCTCTTTGTACTTTTCTTGGGGTGGATTCCTCTTCTTTCTTCATTGTATGATGTGCAACGGGTGATATCATTTCAGTGTTCTTTTATGTCATCCAGAAGCTTCTTGAATGCTGATTTCATCTGCCATTGATGTCCTCTGGACTGGTGAGCAGATGGTTGTTAAAATCCCTTACAAATGGCAACTGACACCTATTTTCTTTTTATTTTAGTCATTCCCTTACAACTTGATAGATCTTCTTTGTAACTTCTACAGAGTCCCATTCCATAAGCCAATAGATGTTCTCCAATGACTTATTCTTTGACGTTGTGACTGATCTCTTAATTTGTACCAGCCAACCAGTTTTCCTTTTTAGAAGCTTGCTCCACCATTTCTATGTCCCACTTCTTCCTGCACCAATTTATTAGCATGTTAATTAATTGTACAAATGGTGTATAAAATAACAGTGGCTTTATACTTGATACTTTAAACTCACTAGCCCCACTAAGAAACAAAAGGATAAAAACTAAAACTGCTCCTTGGCTATCCAAAGAGACAAAACAGATTATGCACCACAGAAACAAACTATGGAAGTTTTACCAAAACAATAGACAGGCCAATAACTTGCTCCAATATAAACAGCTCTGCAACCGTGCAAAACGACTAATCACCAAAGACAAAAACTCCTGCTATATCAAACTTCAGTCCAATAACAATAAAACCCCGCCCAAAATTCTGGAATTCAATAAACTCACTCCTTAATCCAGGGTCCAAGAATAATCCCTGTCCTGACCCAAGTAAATCTGACCAAGAACTAGGCTCTGAATTTAACTAATTTTTCATAGAAACTATTACTGCCCTCACCAAGATATTTCCCAATAATAACCCAACTGCTCTACACTCTCCCCCTTCTAACTCACCTCATCTGTTTGAACTCAAAGCCATCTCCACTAACTTTATAAAAAAAACTTTTGTCCAAACTTAAACCTTGCTCTAACACTCCCAACAATATTCCCTCTTCCTTCCTAAAAATGTGCTGCTGATGGCATTGCTCTCCCAATCAGCATCATTATTAACCAATCCATAAAAGAATCATACGTTCCCAAACTCTGGAGCTCAGTTTATATTCTTCCTCTTCATAAAGGAGGCAAAAATACCAGCATCTCAAACTTTCACCCCATTGCTTTGCTCTCATCAATCTCCAAAATCGTAGAAAAATGCATCCACCTCCAACTTATGCCTTCCCTGACCCAAAACAATCTCACTCCTACCCAGCATGGCTTCCATCCAGGCCATAGCACAATAACCACTCCACTCTTTTCTAAAAACTGTCAATCAAGCCTGAGATTCAGGACACTTAGTTTCTACTGTTTTACTCAATCTGTCTAAAGCCTTTGATACTGTTTCTCACCAGCACCTTCTCTGTCATTTCTCAAACCTTAATTTCTCACATAATGCTTTATCCTGGTTCTCCAGTTATCTATCAGGCAGATCACAGGCAGTCAAATGGAAGAACCCCAACGCTTCCTTCCTACCTACCCCAACTGATGTATCACAGGGATCCATCCTTGGGCCAGTGCTTTTTAACATCTTCATCCAGTAAAAACAGTTCACTGCACCTATCCAGGCATGTCCAAAGGGCAGTTTCAGGTGTACTCTCCACAACTGGTGAATCTGGGCATTTTGAGGCAATGTTACAACTGCCTCATGTGCACAGACAACCCCCTCCTCCTACCATCAAACACTAATACATGGGAGAGATGCAATTATATAGCCAAACTGGAGGCTAAGCTCTCTCAACCCAAGACTGGATCAGACAGTTAAGAGGAGAAGTAAAATACTTGCATCACACCACCAGTCTCATATAAACCCATTAAAGTAGCACTGGAAAAAAGCACACATAAATACATGAAAACATACTCGGAGGCTCTAAGTAAAAATCTGCAAAACCAACAGAGACTTCCAAAGCAAGCATCCAACCAACCTCCACCCTCCCAACACAAACCATGAAACACATACTTCACAAAACCAGTGTGTCATGCAGTCACAGCCCTTAAGACAAAATAACACACCCAACATATTAGTAGTAGGTGACTCTATAGTCAGGCACACTGACGTCCCACTTACTAGGCTGAATAAGGGGAAGGTTACTGTTAGATGCCTATCGGGCGCCAGGATCCACCACATAACACAAGCACTCAGGTCACTCCAGAACAAGTACAAATATGACTCTTGTCATTGTCGATGTTGGTGTGAATGACCTGAGCCGTACCTCTCTGGACTACATGAAAAGAGACATGGAAGAGCTCTCTGATCACCTAGCCCAGGCCGGTATGACCCTGACCCTGAGTAACATCCTGCCCTCACCAAGAATGATACCACGGTATAAAGAAAAAGTTCTCGAGTTCAACAATTGGCTAAGTTTCTGGTGTCATTTAAAGGGGATCCAGTGTCTGTCCACCTGGGATGACATGCTCGACAAGCCACGCTGCTTCGCTAGAGACGGCTTGCACCTGTCACCCTTAGGCTTTCGAATACTGGCCAAGGCTCATGCCACCCCCATAGTGCCTTTTTTAGGCAAGGCTCAAAAGACAAACCCACCGCTGTAAATAGCACAAGTAACAAAAAACTGAGAGTAATACTACTCAATGCCAGAAGTCTGAACCTCAAAATGCACGCACTCGAGGCACTCCTCAGTATGGAGAAAATCGATATATGTGCAGTGACAGAAACCTGGTTTAAGGCTCCAGAGAGCACCCCAGCACTACCAGGCTACAACTCGTACCATACATTTCTGCCACAGAACCCAAACCGAAATACAAAAGACAGGGGCATATCCATATTCATCAAGGATACCCACACCTCCAAGTTAGTTGCACAGCACAATGCTTCAGAGATTATCCACGTGCAACTAACAATGGGAAAAACTGCAATTCAAATTGTAGCTTGCTACAGATCACCCACCATGTCCCAGGACCCCCATTCTACATTTCTGGAAACATCGGGAAACATAAAGGTCCTACCAAACATCCTAATATTGGGTGATTTCAATTACCAAACATTAACTGGGAGAACTACTCATGTACTAACTCCCTTACCCAACATTTCCTAGAATTTATAAACTTAAACACCCTGGTTCAACTGGTCAGCACTCCCACCAGAGGTGACAACATATTGGACCTGGTCATCACCAACATGGGCGACCAGTGTTCCACAGCAGAGGTCAACCCCTCGCTGGTTAGATCTGACCATAAACAAATCACTTTGGATATCCACATTCTGCCCCCACCCCCGGACAAGAAAACCACTGTGAAAAACTTTTCAAAAGCAAACTTCACGTTACTTAAGACCCAGGTGGAAAGTTTCAAAGCCCCCATGCTGAAGGATAACGCTGTCCAAGCTGCAAAATCCTTTACTAATGCATTCTATGGGCACCTACAAGAATGCATGAATCATGCCATCCCAAGCAAAACCAAGACTCACTCCTCCAAGAAAAGGAAACCAGTCTGGTGGACTCCTGCCATAAACAAGCTATACAATAGAAGGAGGAAACTAGTACAGAAAAGAGTAAAATCCCAAGAAGGGAAGACATCCCTGATCAGTATCAGCAAGAAACTATGATCCCTCATAAAATCATCCAAGGCAAGCTTTGAAAGAAAAATTGCCAAGGACTCCAAAGATGACCACAAGACATTCTTTAGTTATGTCAAGAATCTAAGTGGCAATGCTCAGATCTGCTCGAAGTTAGTGCAGAATGGCACAAAATACACTGAACAGACCAATATAGCCAACATCCTGGCAGACAGGTTCAGCACAAACTTCACCCCCCTCTCACTCCCAAAAGGGCCCATAACCATACCAGAAGAATGTAAAGTCCCTGAAATCATAGACACTTGGGTTAAAACAGCCCTCTCCAAAGCCAAAAACACAACATAAATGGGACTGGACGATGTCCCAGGCTGCGTCTTACATGAGCTCAAAGACGAACTAATCCCTCACCTAAACACACTGTTCAAACTCAGCCTCTCTACAGACTATGTACCCATAGAGTGGTGCACAGCAACGGTTATTCTGCTCCACAAAGGTGGAGCCACAACAGACCCCGGGAACTATCGCCCTATAAGCCTGACTAGCTTGGTCTGCAAGGCTATGGAGTGCATCATCATGGAACTCATTAACAGAGACAGTGGGAACCTCCAAACACTGGACCCTGCCCAGTTCAGCTTTGTTAAGGGCAGATCATGCCTCCTAAACCTGGTGGACTTCTTTGAGACAGTTACCAAGGCTATAGATGAGGGAAAGGTGGTACACACAGCCTACCTAGACCTCACTAAGGCCTTTGACACCATTCCCCATTCTGGTATTATAGGCAAGCTCACCAGCCTGAACATCAACCCCTACGTCACAAGATGGGCTGCCAACTGGCTCACGGACAGAACCCACATGGTGAGAGTTGTGGGAGCTAGGTCCGACTCTAAACCGGTTACAAGTGACATTCCTCAGGGCTCAGTCCTAGGACCCCTCCTGTTTGGCATATACTTCTCAGAGGTACAGGCAAGCACAGGAGGGCTATGGCTGACCAAGTTCGCAGATGACTGCAAACTAGGAGCTATAACTGACTCTCTGGCTGACACAGACATTCTCCAAAAGGGTCTCACTGAAACAGATAACTGGTGTCAAAATCATGGCCTCCAGCTAAATGCCAAAAGTGCATAGTCATCCCCTTTGGAAAAAACAAAGTACCCACAAACTACAACCTAGGTGGTAGTCCCCCAAATATGGAAGATGTAATAAGGGATCTGGGGACCCAAGTAGATAGTAATCTCACCTTTGATAATCACATTGCCAAAGTGGTTAAAAAATCCTTCTACTCGGCCCACCTAATCATAAAAGGGTTCGCATCTAGATCAAAAGAGGTCATTGTTCCCCTCTACTCATCACTCATCAGACCCATCATAAAGTACAATGCCCCATTTGGGATATACCTTACAAGACACCTGCAACAGCTGGAAAGACCACAGAAGTATCTCACCAAGAGGATCACTGGCCTCAAACAGATGCCATATGCAGCTCTACTGAAAAAATTACAGCTGTACTCTGTTGCATACCGCCTACTCAGAGGTGATCTCTGCCTGACATACAAGGCCATGTCCAACCCAGAATTGATGGACATGCTCCACCTAAAGAAAACCTTATCCCTGTGAGCCACACGCTGTAGGGATGTAAACCTCACCACAACAATAAATAGGACGTGCTGGAGGGATAGATTCCTGTCCCAGAGACTTCCCATGCTTTGGAACAATATCCAAATCTACATTAGGCAGAGCTCCTCGCTAACACTCTTCAAAAGAAACCTTGACGAGTGGATGGGAAACAGAAAGTTTACCTCGGAGATCACTTCAGTGGCTCTGCTGGACAGAGGCACAGGGAACTAATCTAAGGGGGTGGCGAAAGCCAACACATTTTGGCTAGGCTTATAAATGCCTTCGGGCAGATAGCCTAGTACCTACCTATGAACCTATAATCAATAACTTTCACACTGCTATTCCTGATGCTAAAATCATTCAATACGCTGACAATTCAACCTTAGTCTGCTCTGTCTCAAACCTCTCTGAATTGTTAACTAAAACCCAAACTGCCTTCTCAACAACTGAAAACTGGATGCACCAAAACCACCTCTCTCTCTCAATGCAAATAAATCAAAAATTCTATTGTTCCCTCCCACAAAGACCCCCTCCTACGATAAAAACAACTTCAAAGTCTATAGTCAAACCAACTCACCCATAGAAGTGGTCCCCTCTGCCAAACTACTTGGCATTACTGTAGATGAACACCTCAAGTTTAATATTCATATTCAAGAAAATATTAAGAAAACCCACCAAAAGCTAGGTATGCTGTATAGGAATAATCATTTTCTCACCAACTCTACCAGGCAAACTCTGGCCTTGACTTATCTTCTTCCTTCCTTATTATACAGAGCCCCTCTCCTAATCAACCTGTCCTCCTCTATCACTTCTAAACTAGAAAACTAAATTTGCCTCTGCATCTAAAAATACCACCCATCACTGCCTAACCCAACAATTCCTGAATTGGCTTGAACTCCCTAACTACCTAGACTATCTCTAACTCACTACTGCATATAGATTCATATTTTACCCAACATAATGTCACGCTCTAACTAACATCTTTCCCCCTTATACACCCAATAGAGCTCTCAGATCTGAAAATCAGAACTTAATTACTATCCATAAACCTAAACGTCCTGCTGGCCAACTTCTCCTATCTTTCTTACTAGGCAAAAAATGAAACTCCCTTCCCTCCACACTAAGAACCATACCAACCTCAGAAAACTTCAAAACCCAACTATTCAAACACCGGTCCACTAAATGGAAATGTACCTGCCTTCACCCAACCTAATCAAAGAGGGTTCTCCCTCTGGTTCCCAAGCTCTACAACTCTCATAGTTATCTTCCTATGAGCCTATCTAAGCTCTTAACATTTCTATAGCTTCTCTCTAAACTCTACAGCTACCCTCACACAGCACAACCTTGTAAATATTGTAAATAGCATTCTACTGTTGATGTGTGTATCATCAACAGTAGAATGCTATTGACTGCGGTGGTGGTGCTGCTGTAGCGTTGCCGCCTCACAGTAAGACGCTGTCCGGTTCATTTCTCAGCTAGAGCGTCTTCTACGTGGAGACATGCATGAATGGACGTACCTTCATTGAAGGTTGTGCATCAGGCCTGGCAAGCCTGTATGTAAAAATCAACTGCCAATCACTAGCAGACCGGAGTTCCGCTGTGGCGACCCCTAACCGGGAAAAACCCGAAAGACACAAACAAACTGTTGATGTGTGTATCTAAAGCATATTTGCATTTTCTTAAAAGGTTTGTATGTAAACTGTTTCCACACCTAACACATATCTGTTTTCATCAAATGAAACTGTATGATCCCTACCTTCAAGCTTAATGAATTTGTTAACTATGCATGATATTGAATGCATTTATGAGTAACTATTCTACATAATAGTATCTTTAATATTAACTATCAGTTGTATCGAAATTGCATAATGCATCTTGGAGCTTTTCTCCCCGGGCCTCCACTGAAAATGGGTCAATTCGGCCCAGTGGACTTCCCCGGTAATCAAACTGCAAATAAATAAATAAATAAAGTAAGTGGCAGCACCTCCTGATAAGACCCTAAACTTTTTTAATTTCATTGCATATCCCACCATTTTATACAATTCATCCCACATCTCCCTTGGGCACTTACCATATTTCTCCCTCCATGTAATATCTTATAAGTTGCATTTATTAATCTTTTATATTGGATATCTTCATCACTTTCCTTAAGTCTCCACTGAACCAGTTCAGTTTCTCTGATCCCTTAGCCAATCAAAATGTCTTTTCTTTTTGTCTTAGCATTAAAAATATCCAGCTATTCTGTCTTTAAACCTATATATTTCCTACCTTCAACCATAATTAAATTGCATAAAATAAATGAAGAAGATAAATGAAGAAGATATGGAACAAGGTAAACGCCCAGTCCAAGCAGCAATAAATATAATAAAAGTGTAACAAAGGATTAGGGCGAAACACAGCTCTAAAAGGTAATAGAATAAAATGTCACTTATAAATCTCATCAACCTCCAGTCAGCACAGCAAGTCCAAAAAAAAGATTTACTTCCAAGTTAAAAATCCGTTTCTTTTATTACAGCAGGTACCAGAGTTAGCGCTTTCACCTTGCGGTTTCATCAGACTCACTACAAAGTACAAAGTCAATGAGTCTTAAATACTAAAAAAGGCGGGAAAAACAATCAATTAAGCTTGTTAACAGCAAGTTCATTCCTTAGCAACCAACTCAATCAATAAAATCTACTACATACATATTTGCATAAATATTTGCATAGCACAATAAGTTAAAACGTACTAAAATCAAACTACATATTTATATAATTCTAGCTAATATCATAAAACATTAAGTACAAACTTTATTAAGCTTTCAATTTCCTCATCTTTAAAAAGGTCTGAGAGAGACCTTCGCATTTAACCAGGGACCGTGTCTGACCTCAGCTTCAAAATCCAAGCATTCTCTCTACTCTCAGTAATGGCCCAGATATCACCACCTCTACTAGTAACATTTATCTTCTCTACAATCCTAAAGCTGAATGTATGTGTACAATCGGTGTCCATAACATGCTTGGCTAATGCATTGGTGCAATTCTTAATCCTAATATTGTACTGATGTTCCCGTACACGATCTCTCAAACATCTATTCGTCTTACCAATGTAAAACGACGAGCAAACAAGGCAGACAGCTAAATAGACAAGGTCTCTGGACATGCAATCACCTCTAACCTTAAAAGTGTATGGGATATGTGTGCTTGGATGTATGAACACTGAATCCTCACAAATAAACTCACAAAAGTTGCATTTACCACACTTCTAAATTGCCCTTTATCTAAAATTTGATCCCAGTACCTTTCAGCTGTACTTTTCAATTTCCAATGCCAACATAGCTTCTGCCTATCTAAAATATCCCTTATAAGTAATAACTTGAGCAACCATACCTTGTACAATGCTGTATTAAACCATCCCTTAAAATAGATTTCATGTGCTCATGTCCAACACTTTTATCAAACCATCCATCCAAAATATTCAGCTTATTTTTTATTTCTCTATATTTAACAGTATCATTTCCTTCCTGAAAAGAATTGTAATTATTATGAATGAATTGACAATAGTTATTTTTTACTTTTTGTACTATATATACTGTTGATAATGCTGAACCCAGAATCGTATCCCCTCCCCCACATTCCTTCAAAAAGAAGCACTCCTTCACCCTGGGTTTTTTTGTCACATATTTTTCAAGCTTTCAAGAAACCTGGAGGAGGCGGAATGTTCATGGCTTACCTATATATAACACTTAAGAGATTGGGGATATGTTTAAGGCTTGCACCCTCTGCTCTATTTCTAAAATAAATATTTTGCAGAATTTCTTTTGTCATCTTCTGCACACAGGTCGCATATATTATTTTTGAAGAATACTCTACTGTTTCTCTGATCCATATTCCAAAATATTTCAGTTTCATATGATAACAGAGAAATGAATGTTGTTGCTGCATCTCATTAAATGGCTAATATTTAATTTTGACTACCTTTGTCTAAGTAGGAATGACCTTTTACTTTAAGGTTTGCAATAAACCTGAAGAATCTTAGACAGACTTAGTATATTATGCTGTGGTTAAGACACACTAATGAAGACATCATTGGGGAACTTTACAATCTTTATTATTTTTTTTTACCTATTCAATTATAGCCCTGCAAATTAGATTGCTAAATCTTTTGTGCAACTGAGTTCAAGAACAGAGCAAATAATAGTGGGGACAATGGGTGTTCCTGCCCACTACCTCTTATAATGCATGGCTTTTGATAGTGCAGGTGATATTTTTTTTACTTTCGCATTTTAACCCATATAAATCAAGGATACCATCTGTATAAAGGATTGTGGAAACCCATTCTGTCCAATATTGCAATGAGAAAAGCTGACTAGACTCTCTCAATTGTCCTCTTGGCATGCAGACTCATCATAGATCCATATCAGTGAAATGAGCATCTTACAAGAGAACTAGCAGCCTCATAACATTTTCACAGATTTGCAGTCCATCTACTGAACTGCACTGATTGTTTACACCTACTTTTATTACAGCCTTTGCTGTTTTTTTCTCTTGTAATGGCATACATACCTTATAAATATGAATTAGAACTGAAGTTTGCCTGTAGGAAGATTGCAGTTTTAAGTCCTTTCTTTATTTCTTTGGCATTATGAAGACAACTCCTATTCAGATAAGGCTGTATTCCCATCTCACATCAATTCATTCACAAGTTTAGTCCATACCTGGATCAAACTGTCCCCACATAGCCCAATACATTGACAAGAGATTGACTGATCCTGGACATTTTCTCTGCAGACTGTGGCTGCAGTTCATTTGTCATCTCATTCTCTCTTAATAAGTTTCAGTAGTCCATTTATCTCCTCTGCTGTCAGCCTTAGGAGGTCACATCTAGCCTTTGCCTGAGTGGTAGAGGGATAAAGCCCTGACTGTATATCAGGCAATTTGAGTTTAAATAATAGTGGCTTGAGTACTTGTCAATACAGACAGGGAGGATGGGCATGTATTTATAATGGGGGGGGGGGCAGTATTCTCAGGGACACATGTGTAGGCCACTTTCCCAGATGAAGACTTAGGTAATTACCAGGCAGTGTCTCTTGTGGGAGGCCAAGGCTGATGTCAACTCCTTGTGGAAGTGAGAAGAAGTAAAGTGATGATGCACATTGCATGTACCTCCCATGTGTTGCAATTGGATAGTCACAATGGGGTAGTAAGACCACAAGAAAACAAAATCCCAAACCACCCTTGATAGTTTTCTAAATGATGGCCCATGGCATTCAAGCCAGGCCTGCTATAATGCTATAATGAAGAAATGAAGGAATGTGTGGACTTGTTAACTGACAGTGAGAAAAAGTGGAACAAAAAAAAAAGAAGACATTTCCATCCCATCTGCCATCTGACTTAAATTTTTCAACCATAATCCGTGAGGTACACAGCTCCCAGTAAAATAAAATTAATATTGACATAATCTGATAAGGATCCCTAGTAATTACCACTTGATCATTTTTCGATTTATGTATCACATACTGCTGTAAGCTTGCAGCTAATAATCTCAGTGCCTTTACATTCTTATCAAAATACATATGTTTAATTAATACTTTTTGAAACTCTGATTCCCTTTCTATATACACTTACAATTCTTATTCTCCATCGATGTTTTTGTGGCCTCTTGATACCTTACCTACTCCTTTCTTCTAATTTCACAGGAAAAATCATTATTACATTCTTAACTTTCACCTCTGCCATGCACTAATTCTCTCCCACAATGACCTCCTAACCCTGTCACCTTCTCTCTTATCTCTTCCTTACTTGGAGTATTAAACTACGTTCCATATAACCTACATGTTGGTAAATGCCACTGATATGATAAGTTGAAGCCTGACTGGATTTTGAATATCAGTGATGCATGATCCCACAGTGGTATGAGCTGAAGCAATGCAGATTTATTTATAACAGTAAGTTTATAGTTTCGGTCAGGATGAGCATGACTGTAATGTGTAAACAGCACTATGACTTTGGCACTTTCGCTATTTACAGAGTAGTTTATGCTGTATGTAGCATGTTTATCGTGTTCAGCATTTTACACTGGTAAAGCTATAAAATTGTTAAGTATTTATACTTTGTTGACAGTGTTAGTCCAACTAGGTCAATGGTCTTTTTTTAGGTAAAACCCAAAGTGGTATTCATACTGATTAGGGAAAATGTGTCCATGGCACCAGGAAACTTCCCCAACTCATTGCAGTGGCAAGTTCAAAATGGCAGAGAAGACAGGCATGGTGGATACTGTATTTACCCATAGTTTTGAAGAAGTAACTTCAAAAAAAAAAAAAATTGGTAAAATGGTTGAAATGTTTCACTGCAATCTGGACGATTATAAGATAAAGATTTGATGTAAAGAATATCAGATGAGCAAGCAGGAAATTTTACTTTATCCTATGATGATTTAATGTTCCAGAAGAGTGTTAGTTTATCGTCTGGTACTACAACTCCCACACATGCTTTGGGCTTGGATTTTCACGCATGTGATGTAGAAGGTTATGAGGTTTTGAAGGAAGCAGGAGCACGACAGAGTGAGCCAGACAGCCACTCAGTAATACAACAAAAAAAATTATTTATGCAAGTGTTGCAGTAGCATCTGGGGATTACAAAAATAAAATAATAAAAAATTAATCCACAGGTCACTCCACAAGTATTTACATTTTTATTACCACATCTGGAAATCTGATACCTTGGCTATTCACCTTCGTTAGAGAATAGATCATGATATTGCTTGCTTGTTTTTCATATAGGAAATAATCCAATTAATTGCATAATTAAACAATAATCAAACATTGTTTACTTAAATATTGCTATTAAGCTTGAATTTTGAAACTTTTGGTTGATATTAGGAATAAGAATATGAGAAGTCCTTTGGCAGAACATTTTGTAAAGAAACATCAGGGGTTAGATTCTAGGATCTTTTTAGTGTATTGGCGCAATCTTTTCTGCCTAGGGGAAGGGATTTTTTAAATAGATTAAAGGAATTAGAGATGAAAATGATTTTGAATTATAGAAACTTATGCCATAGTGGTTTGACTCAGGAAGTTAATTTATGTATTTGAATGTAAGTTATTTGATATTTTCATATTTGGAAGCATATATTTATATTAAATAGGTAGCAGCAACACCAATCACATATCAATATGGTATAGTAAGGACTACACAGTGAAAATGTGTATTATGTGACTGTCACACAAGGCAGGGACGTCGGGAGGCATACTGACTGTACACATCTCAGTACAGTGTTTGCATGGAGGGGGTAGCATAATGCAGGCACTAGGATCTAGGAAAAACACTAAAGTAGTGTCTTCTCCATTAAGGAGGGTCATGTGTTCATCGTATGCACGCTAACGCGGATGTAAGCATATGTTTCACTCACGCCCGCAATTTAAAATAGATGTTTAATTGAGACAGAAGGTAAGTACGTAAAATGAATGGTTTGTATGTGTGTATGTGTGTGTGTGCATGTGCGTATGTGTGTGTGTGTGTGTGTGTGTGTGTGTGTGTGTGTGTGTGTGTGTGTGTGTGTGTGTGTGTGTGTGTGTGTGTGTGTGTGTGTGTGTGTGTGTGTGTGTGCATACTTAATTTATGTTATTTATTCTACAAGTTTCGTTCATTTCTGTATGAGTGAGAAAGTGTGTGTGTGTGTGTGTGTGTGTGTGTGTGTGTGTGTGTGTGTGTGTGTGTGTGTGTGTGTGTGTGTGTGTGCGCACGCGTGTACACTTATGTTATTTATTCTACAGGTTCCGTTCATTTCTGTATGAGTGAGAAAGTGTGTGTGTTGTGTTTATATATGTATGTAAGCTAAACTAGCCATCCTGTTTGAATGAGATATAAAGTGCGTGTGTGTGTGTGCAATTATATGATTTATTGTAGAGGTTCTGTCTGTTTCTGGATGAGTGAGAGCATGTATGTGTGTGTACATGTATGTATGTAATTTGAACTAGCTGTTTTGTGTGAATGATAAAGTGTGTTTGTGTGTGTTACGTGTGAGAGAGCAGGTGTGTGTGTATGTGTGTATGTGTGTGTGTGTGTGTGTGTGTGTGTGTGTGTGTGTGTGTGTGTGTGTGTGTGTGTGTGTGTGTGTGTGTGTGTGTGTGTGTGTGTGTATGGAATGTAAGGTAGCTGTTTTTTGTATGAAAGAGAGGGCGATTGTGTTCGTATGTGTGAGAAGGTAGGTGCGTGTGTGTGTGTGTGTGTGTGTGTGTGTGTGTGTGTGTGTGTGTGTGTGTGTGTGTGTGTGTGTACTGTATGTGTGTTTAACATACCTTTCATCTGTCCAGATTTAGCCTCATAGTTTTGGTCTGTTTCTCGTAAAATTTGTGGTTTTCTGGAAAATCACAGAGGACTGAAGTCACTGTGTTCTTCAGAAAGTACATTCTAGCTCAAATCCTGTTATTCAGCAACTTTCTTAGTTAAAAAGAGCAATATTTAAAATCTATCCCTAATCATACCTCTCAGCTGTCCAGATTTTCACAGAATGTCTAGATGTTTGCCTCATATTTTTATTCCATTTCTCCTAAATTTGTTTTTCTTGCAAATTACTGGCTAACTATTGAGGACTGAAGTGAAAAAATAATGGCAGGCATTTGAGTTTCAAACTCCACATGCTTCAGAAAATTCATGCTAATGCAAAACCTGCAATTATATCAACTTTCTAAGCCTGAAAGGGCAATATTTAAAAAGTTTCTCTATTTTTGGGCCTTTGTCCCCCATTACTACTGGCTTTGTAACTCCATTATTTCAGGCTTTGTCCAGATTTCTTGCACAAAGAGAGTGAGAGGTATGCGTACTTCTCAACTGTCCAGATTTTTGCAGAATGCCCTGATTTTTGCCTTATATTTTTGGCCTATTCCTCAATATTTGTGGTTTTCTGGCAAATCACTGAGGATTGAAATAAATGTCACACATTTCAGTTTGACTTTGTTTTCTTTAGAAAATGCATGCTAAGACAAATGCTGTTATTCTAGCTATTTCTAAGTCTGTAAGAGCAATATTTAAAATCTGTCCCTATTTTAGGCTTTGTCCAGGTTTCTTATGCTAAGAGGTTGAGAGGTATGAAGATATGGTGTGTAATGCTCTAGTTAAGGGAGAGGGCAAGTTAGTCAATTAACTTGATCAGGCTTGACCCTGTAACTTGGTTACAGGAGACAGAGCCTGAATTCGCCATACCAACTACCAGACTGCTGAAGGAACTGTGAGCGCCAGTGTAGACATGAGCCTGATTACCAGATTGCCGATGGAATTGTGAGTTTGAGTTTCAATACATTTTCAGGGCATTATGAGTTTCAGTGCATTTTCAAGGGACTGAGTTTTATTTCATTTTCATGGAATTGTGAGTTTCAAGGGAAGATAAATTTACTGTTGCTCATGCTAAGTCTGTTTTCAGTGTGCAACTAACTGTTTTGTTTAAAAAAAAGTTTTCACCACAAGTGAATTGGCAGATGTTTTACCAGGTCTGAATGAACGCATAAATATTAAGTGTTTTTTAGAAAGTAGGAAGATAAATGGTTAAAAAACTTTTTTATTGTTAATTACATTTAATTGACTGTAATTGAGTAGTAATTGATTTCACATTTTAGGTTTAAATAGAGTGTGTCACTTTGTTTTTATCATGCTGATGAAGTGTTTTACAAAAGCGGAGATTAAAACTTTTTATGCTAATTCCGTTTTTGTCTCTTCTGTAGTATACAGTGAATTTTGGTGGTTAACTGTTTTATCAAATGGTAGTCACTGTTTGTGTTGTAGAATCTGAAAGCAGGGTTAGCAGCATAATTGCTTTTGGTGCAGAAGGCTGTGGGTTTTACTCCCACACCATGTAGATAGAGTGCTGATATTGCAGTGCCATTTTGATTGCGGATTTAGTGCATTTTAAGGAGGTATAGGGGTTCTACACTCTTGTGTGTGTCCTCCTTTGTATAAGATGCCTAGTAACTTGTTGTTGGATTATCAGTCATTCCCTATTGCAATATTGCCAGCTTATCATTTTTAATGTAACAGACAATTTATTCTTCAAAGGCAGCAGGCACTGAATTTGTAGATGAAACATTGAAATGTAAAGTTGTTTGCTAGTAGCAACCTCTTTTCTTAGTTACAGATCTCTTTTAGGTAGAATTATCTGGATTACTTTTACTTCTGAAAAGATTGTGCTTTTTGAGTAATATTGGTGGATTATAATGATAGAAGTTTGAGTGGCATTTTATGGTCAAAATTTTCTGAAATGTGTAGCTTTATCATTATTTCATACCTTTGTTTCATTGCTTTCTAGAAGAATGTTCATAACTACAGATTTAAAACACCATTCTAACAAATTGTGATGTATTATATAAGGAATATAATTTATCATGAGGGTGAAACAAAGAACACATACATGTGTGCATGGCCCTATAAATGTGTACAAGGAGCCTATGGTTTGATAACAGCTCAAAGGTAAACTTAATCCTCCACTGTTAGATGCATTTTCTTTTAACGTGGGTTTTCATGCCATTTCAATGAATGTAAGTTTCAAGGGCAGAGAAGTTTACTGCTCATGCTGAGTCTGTTTTCATTGTGAGAAAGTATTTAGTAAATGGCTATCTGTGTTTGTGCTATTTTATTTCAATATCTGTAATAATTGTAGAAGCAAATAAGAAAATGGGTTCCCTGTGTCTATTTAAAATATCTATGATAATTCTTTCCATGCGTTTACGTACAAGACCAGTTAGACTTATGGTCTGTGGTTATCCAAGTCAGTAGAAGGCCAAACCTTGTGCTAAGGATTAACTACTGCAGTCCTCCATTCACTACGTATGAAGCCAATTATGAGGCTAATGTTGAACAGTGATTTTGGAGTGCTTGATACCTCATGTTTCATGCTATCCAAAATGTATCCCAGGATATTATCAGGGCCTATTGAGGTAGTATTCTTCAACTTGGAGAGTGCATTGAAGACTTGTTTGCTAGTGACTGCCAGAGGATTTATGGTCAAGGGTGTCTTCTGAAAGGTATTGAGGGGAAGAAGAAGTGAAACTGGAATTAGATTTATCAGCCAGCAGGTTTGCTATATCCTCTGATTCCTTTTTAGTGGTTCCATTTACAATTTGTTCAGCACAGTGTCATGTTACCTTTGAGGTTGTGAGCAAAACTGATGAAGACCTTGTCATTATCGTTTGTCTTTGAGGATATTTCTGCCTCAAATCTGGCTTTGGTTGGTTTGATAAGATTTCTGAGTTGCTTAATTAGTTTGAGGGGTTTCATACACTTCTGGGTATTGTAGTTCCTAGTACTGGCCATGGTAATTCTTCCTTGAATTTCTTTTCTTTCCAATAGTTTTGTTCAGACTATCACTGGATCATTAGACTAGAAAAAGTTCCAAGCAAGCGCCTAGAGCATGTGACAGTAAACACTCCCACCAGTTCTGGTGCCTAGGGTAATTTTCTTGCTTTAATCAATTTCCTTTCAGCAAAGGCTGGAGATTCACAGAATGTAAGCAGGGTAGTAAGGATGTAAATTTTAACTGCTTTACTTTTTGCTTGATTGACTCCCCATGGGTACACATCTTCATTAATTGTCAGTGCAGTATGACTTAGCCCAGCTAAAATGTATTTGCTGTTGGGAATGTAAAGTTTACCATTCTAAAAGGCTTAGTGTGACTGTAGGCCATAGGAGTGATCATGCATTGTCAGGTGACCCATGCTGGTGAAAGGGAGGTAGTTGTGGCTCATAGCTTGGGTGTTACCTAGGGAGAACACTATATGTTATACCTACAGACCACAACACTGCAGAGCATGTGATGCCTAGACCCTGACAGTCCTTTAGTCAGCAGCATCACTGGAGGTGTAATGAGCCACTACAGGGGTTAGGGGCTGCAAGGGGAAAAAGAGTAATCTTGGGGGGGTAAACTGATCTGTCCTAGTGTAAATGGAAAGGTATTTTGTTTTTTGACTTACGGAAGATGTACCTTTGGAATGAAAATGTTCATGCATCGTGTAATTACTACCCTGGCATATATTTCCAAGTGATCTGTTTAGAGATCAGCAATATAAAAAGGGCGTGGCTTGGTCAGCAGTGTTAATGTGGGTGTGGCTTGTTGAGGGGGCAGCAGTCTGGGAGTTGTGAGTACAAATTTGAAAATTCTGGCTACACCCCTAACACAAGGTGACATAACAGTGGGGAGGATGTCTGTGTGAGATAAGCATCCCTACAAGAACAATGCAGCGGGCATCTATCAGGGATGTTATATCCAACTGGGGTAGGGTGCATATTGTGAAGCTGAGCAAACTGATTTGCCTGAATATGAGTGCAGTCTCATACACTAGAGGTTTCTAGCAAGTAGGACCCAGGTAAAGGCTCATGGACAACATTAAAAGAAGCACACACAATCTTGGACAAGAGCAGAATAATATCACAAGTGATCCCATGTCTCTGACATAACATATGTGATTTAGAGTGATCAGAGATGGTTCTGCACAAACACACTTGTAAAACTATTATGACATGTCTGGACTCTATGAGGGTAATCATGCACACTGTCCGGGCACTATAACATCTGATGGAGGTGCTAGGAGGGACACTGCTATACCTGTATGTGACATAATTATCAGCGAACCTCTGTTCATCGAACAAAAAACATTGAACATTCACTTCAGCGAGCATTCACTTCACTGACTGTGTTCTGTTTGGAAAGTAACTACTTGCCCAACATTTCCCCTTAACATACACTGGAGTACTTTAAATCCAACAAGGTGGGGAGCCTGTGCCCCCCACCCATCTAACTATAAATACCAACTCCAAGATAGCACTACAGTGGAGAAAAGGGCAAATTTCCTTATGATGGCCAACTAATTCCTTTCCCTTGTAAATCCTTTGCTCATGTGAATGTTTACTGAAGTGAACATTCAATGTTTTTCTTCAATGAATGGAGGTTCACTGAAGTGAACCTTCAATGAACTAATATAGACCCATTACACACAATGTCCTGACACTATAACATCTGCTGGAGCTGTTAAGAGGGACACTGCTATACCTGCATGTGACATTATGATCAATACAGGCTAGCAGATTGGTGTGCATGGCATTTCTCTCTCTGTATATATATATATATATATATATATATTTATATATATATATATATATATATATATATATATATATATATATATATATATATATATATATATATATATATATATATATATATATATATATATATATATATATATATATACACACACATGTAACCTATATATATATATATATATATATATATATATATATATATATATGGCACAATTCACACTGTCACAAATGTGACATTAATATTGTCAAACAGCTATATATATATATATATATATATATATATATATATAATTATATATATATATATATATATATATATATATATATATATATATATATATATATATATATATATATATATATATATATATATATATATATATATATATATATATATATATATACAGTGTGCAGAACAGGTATCATGCATGCATCTGGTGTAACAACTTGATGGGGGTTCCGCACCATCAGACAGTAATGTTTATGCCACAAAAAAAAATACCTAAGTATGGCCAATAAGATGTGTGACAGCTCACTGTGGCAAAGGTGGTAAACTTCAATTACACATTACTGGAAGATGTGCAGTGAGCTACATGAAGAAGGGTGCATTGTACCCAGCTCTTGGTGTGATGAAGGCTATGAACTATGGTGCTATTATGGACTGGGATGTGGATGTCCTTCATATACTCAGTAGTTGTATTATATACAAGGAGAAGTCAGCACTGTGGCCACATGCTGGTGGACGTTCTACATACCATCTACCTCAGGATGCAGGGCACATACCTATTGATAAGGTGTGATCTCGACATTATACTTGCGTTGTGTGTTTGTTTTCATGATGTAACAAATCCCTCCATGTTTTGGTGTCATTACAGGTGTTGTGATGGCTGTGACAGCAATCTTTGGTGTGGGTTGATACTGTCTGCACTATACTAATGTCACAGTTGGAGTCAATGATTGTCCATAATCTGTAGTCCACTGGACATAGAATGTGTATGTCATTTGTGATGTATGTGATTTATATAATGTACAGGAAAGGGCCTGGCAAACAGCCCTGATGTACAGACCTAATCACTGGGCCTGAAATATAGGTTGTTTCATACATTTCAACATATTTAGATGCCATGTATGTGATACAGTGGTCTCCCCACTTGGTGATGTAGGTGTTTATGGCCACATCTGATAGCGTTGAGTGAATACCTCAGAGTGGATTTGTATCAAATGCCTTGGGCTTGTCAAGTTCAAAAGGATGACCGTGTCATCATTATTCATGCCCTCAATCACCTCTTTGAGGACATCTACCAGATGTAACACACATGGTGTAGCATTAATGACTCACACAGGTCTGTTGCACACAGGTGGGATATTACTAGTATCCATTTAGAAAAGGTCCATAAATGACATGTTGGTCTGCCTCACAATTGAGGAGAGTCGGGATGTGTTTATGTATATGCATGCATCAGGTGTTGCTCCCCCAACTCACATGGATATATGTTGATGTACAATTTTCTACAGAAACATAGTCTTTGTGGAGGATGTGGTGAAGTGTGTATTTAACCAAGTCAGGAAGGTGTATGTGCTGAGTCACACCAATAGGTAATCTGTGACATTGTCACAACCCATTGATTCTATATGGTAGGCCTGGATGCAGGTAAGACAGTGTATACTGCCTATCCTAATCTGTCCTAGGGTTTGGGGTACAATCCCCCAGGCAGATATTTTATTTATTTATTTATTAATTTGTTTGCTGTTGGTTAACCAGGATAGTCCATTGGGCCAAGAGAACCTGTTTTCAATGGAGTCCTGGGGAGAAAAGCTTCATTACAGATTACATATTATAGAGTTTTACATGCAGATTACATATTATAGAGATTTACATCCAAATTATTGTACATGACATCACAAGGTACAGTGGTTAAAATGAGTAAAGTTAAGCATTAATACAATCAAATAATTAAACATATTAACGTTGAAACCAAATTATATCATAGGCACAAGGATAAGGAAGTGAGTAGATAGATGCATATTAGAAACTCTCAGAGCTGTGGATTAACCCTCATATCACTAGATGGTAACCGATTGGCTCACTGACACAACACATACTATGAAAGTGAATGAACCCGTACCAGTGGAGCTATTACCACTGGCATGCCACAGGGATCTGTGCTTCACCCTTTACAGTTTGGAATCTATATCTTGACAGTTCAGGGTAAAGTATGTGACCTTTGGCTTATCACATTTGCTGATTCTTGCATACTGGGTGCAATAATTGAGTCCACCTATGATGATAAAATACTCCAGGAGGGGCTAACACAGACAAATGAGTGGTAACAAAGCTGCATGGTCTAAAAATAAATGTCAAAATGTGTATTCATTTTGGCCTTCTGCAAAGTAGAATTCCCTGCTAATTATAGCATTGACAACAGTCCATCTATGCTGAAATCCAGTGATGCAAGCACTGGAACATACATAGATAGCAATCTGAACTTCAACCACAAATAGTCTACACTGGTACTGAAAGCCTATGTTGTGTACATCGTAAGTTGTGCCATCATATTTAGGTCTGAGGATTATACTACAGTATTTTACTCAAATCTTGTTAGAACACTAATAGAATATGATGCTCACTTTTGCATATACTTCACCAGACACATGCAGCAGCTGGAGAGAGAACAGGGGGTCTTAAACCAGGAAAATACAGGGTTTTAAAACAATGCCGTGATGTCTGTATATAGACTGAAATCCACATAACTGTAATCTGTACTGTACAGGATGAAGACACTTCTGCCTGGCCTCCAGGCCAGTCTCTGACCCTGCCCCGGTGGGAATAGTGCACATCCACAATCATATATAGCTGAAGACATCAGCAGTGTCTGGTGAGATGAATATTGTAATAACAGTCTCCCACATGCTGGTGTAAAAGGCTGTCTGTACTGTCAAGCAAGTGCACCAACACACACACACATCAGTTGACTGCAGTGAGAACAAAGCCCCTTTCTATCTAAGTGCACAGACTATAGACCTCTGTATTTAAGGCATGCACCACAGCTTAAGTCTGACTTAGACTGTTTCAAGCAAAACTTTACAGACTTGGACTGTCTCAAACAAAATTTTATAGCTGATGACATCAACAGTGTCTGGTGAGGAGAAAACGATAATAACAGTGTCACACATGCTGATGTAAAAGGCTCTCTGTAATGACAAGCAAGTGCACAAGCACACACACTCACACCCGACTGCAGTGAGAACAAAACCCCTGCCTATCTATGTACACACACTACAGAAATTCATATTTAAGGCAACCATAACTCAAGTCTGAGTTGGACTGTCTTAGATAACACTTTATAGCTGATGGTATTAGCATTGTCTGTTAAGGAAAATATGGTAATAGTGTCACACATGCTGGTGTAAAAGGCACTGTGTACTGTCAAGCAACAGGACATGCAAGCACACATACACACACACACACACACACACACACACACACACACACACACACACACACACACACACACACACACACACACACACACCAGTTAACTGCAGTGAAACAGAACCACTACCTAAGTACACATATTACAGAAATTTCTATCTAAGGCAAGCACTACAGCTCAAGTCTGACTTTTACAAGGCTGCAGAACACTATATAGTGGATAACATCAGCAGAACATGTTGGATTGAAGATGTTAGGAGGCCTACATGAAATTGATGTGTAGGAATGTGCAAGTGTCAAAATAATGCAAATTCAGGATTGGAGTGTTAACTATAGGATTCCCATTTATGGTCTTCTGGCTAGACACACACACACACACACACACACACACACACACACACACACACACACACACACACACACACACACACACACACACACACTCAGTTAAGTGCAGTGAGAACAGAACCTCCTACCTATATAAGGTACACAGACTACAGAGCTCAGTACAACTCTGACTTTTACAAGGCTGCAGGGCAAATTATAGTAGATGACATGAGCACTAGATGTAGGAGAGAGGATGAATGGAGGTCTGCATAGATTCATAGCTTCATACGTTCCTAGGAGGTTACTAGGTTAATGGTCCTAGAGCCTTTGTAAGTCTAGCCATGTAAAAACCCAAGTACCTTTATTGAGCATAGTTATTTGGTCATTGCTAGAAGAGCAATTTTATGATCAGCACTGACTGGCTCTGTCCATGAGGGACATAGGTGCCATCCTGGGGTGAATTTATGATCACCCATCCAGTTGTCAAGGTTGAACTTGAATAAGTTCATTGCTGAGCACTGCTTCACATGCAGTGGAAGGCTATTTCAGAGGAACAGCAATTGCTGGGAGATATATCTGTCTCTCCAGCATGTACTGTTTATGTCATAGGCTAGGTTAAGATACCTGGAGCAAGTTGTTCTTGTCCCATTTAATTTGCAGATGTCAAGCATTTCCAGTAGAGTGGGATCTGAGAATCTTCTGAAGGCCAGGGACAGGTTAGCTCTCAGCAGCCTGTTTGATACTGAGTGCAGTGACAGGGCTTTCAGTTTTTCCATGTATGTCGTGTTTTGGAGGTCCTGATTTATCCTGGTCAGAAACATCTGTGCTTTCTCCAGTTGCTGCAGATGTCTGGTGAGTACATACAGAAGGGAGCACTGTACTGAATTACTGGTCTGATAATGGTCAAGTACAGCTGAGCTATGACATCACTGGTCTTGTATATGATGCCCTTATTAATGAGGTGCGCAATGTAGAATGCATGTCTTACCACTCTGGACACATAGTGATTGAGGTTTAGATTGCTATCAACCTGTGTTTCTAAGACTTGCACCACTGAGTTTGAGCTTAGAGGGGTGCTATGTATATCATAATTAGAATGGATACTTCTTTGCCAATGGAGACAATGAGATATTTTTGTGTTAATTTTCATTCTATGAGTTTTGCACCAATCATTTGCCTGTGTCAGCCCTTTCTGTAATATGTTAATATCATTAGGGGACTCTATATGATTGCAACCAGTTGACAGTCATCTGTAAACTTGGCAAGCCATAGGCCATCTACCTTCACCTGGACTTCAGAGAAATAGTTTACAAACAGTAGAGGGCCTAGCATAGATCTTTGTGGTACTCCACTGGTAACTACTCTACTGGTGTAAGTGAACTTCACAACTTTGACAGTGTGCATTCTGTTGGTGAGCCAGTTGGTTCACATCTAGTAATATATTGGTTAATCCCCAGATGGTATATTTTCTCGATGATACTTAAATGGGAATTGTGTCAAAGGCTTTGGCTAAATTAACATAGGTGGTATGTCCTCTTTTCTCTCATCCAGAACTTTGGGGACATTATCAAAGAATTCCACAAGGTTTAGTAAATAAGATCTACCCTTGATAAAGCCAAACTGTGTCAGGTTTACAGTATTGAAAGTCACCTATGTCACTGTGGATAATGTCCATGATGATTATCTCCATAGCCTTGGAGATAAGGCTGGTTAGACATATGGGTCAATAATTCCCAGGTTCAGTTGTTGGATGTGTAGGCATGCTCAACTGTGAAGATAGTTCTAGTTCTGTATGTTAACAGATTGATGTGCATTGCATATCACATATTTGATATTAATTTATATAGTGTAGTGGATATATTTGTGAACAAGTAGTGAGACACCAGAGTTGCAGTTCATGGGGGGGGGGGCAACATATGGCTGCATTGTAAATACACAACATATTGTTAGATAGGGCCTTCATTTTGTTATGTTTCCTCATTTTCTTATTTTCTTTTTTGGCATAAAGAGAAAATGGACAATAAACAACACTAATACATGCTAATATTTACTCTGTATACAGCAGTGGCCAGAAGCAAGTTTGTGAGATTGTTCACAAAGTGTTTGCACATGAGAGATACACATTTCTATTACTTTCTCTGTTTGCTCATAGTTAAGCATTGCGCAAATGTGAGCTGCATTGCTAAACGTCTGAGAGTTAATATTGAATCTATGAAATGCATCTGCTGCTTATCTGAATCTGTGGCAGCATGTGTAAATGCGCTAAGACATCTCTTTGTGAACTCAGATGATACTGGGTTTGAATCCATTTATATCTAATACTTTTAAATAAATACTGATAATGCAATGACATTAATTCTTTATAGTACTTATGTTGCTGTGTGTTGGCATAGTGCAGTGGGGTTAAGCATCATTACATGGATGTAACCATGGCATTGTAGAGCTGCTCAAAGTCACTTGGCTTTGGTGTGTGATGTCAATCTCTGTGCAAACATGGAGGCCAAAAAGTGAAATGATCCATTGTTTTTACTGGTACTTATGTGTGTTGTGTGTGATTATATTTTTACCAGATTATAAGTATTAAAATGGGGTAGTTAGGAATATGCTGAAATGGGGAACAAGCAGGGGAAGAACAAAGGGAAAACAATACAGGAATTTACAGGAGGGAGGGAGGTAAGAACCATAGCTATCCATTTTCTCAACAGTGAAAATTGATAATATGTTCAGAATACTAGCTGAATTTGGACTGTCATCACCAGAGAGAGGGGTGAAAACAACATCTGTATGTCCAACTGGATCAAATCAAGTGTATCAAAAAAGACACATGCAAAATGGAGTGCTATGTATGGGATGATACATGATTTTTTTTTATGGGACCAATGCCTATTTTTTTTTTAAGTCAGTAAGAGAGGAATGCTGGGTAAGGGATGTAGCTAAGTCTGGGAAAGTTGGGTAGGTGAGGAAGCAAATGCAAACAAACAAGACAAATAAGACAAGACACAGGGATGGTGAGGGACAGTAAAGGTTGATAGACACCATGACTGGGATGGGGGGGGGCAACACAGGCTCATGCCGGTCAAACATGGATACAGTGAGAATTGTCATCACCCACTGGGCTGTAAAAACTGTCACCTTACTCTGCCAGTAGCTCAGGTGATTGACATCCTCTCCTCTTATGCACCAAGAGGGAGAACAGCCTCTCCATCCAGTCTAAGCATACACCAATGGTGCAGTGCACAACCCTATGCACCAACCCTGGCATCTCCCAGTGGGTGATGAAATCTCGACCTCTGACAGGTAGTGCAGGGGCAACAGAGGCGGTGCTGCCAGCTTAGGTCCCAGATGTACTGGGAATTAATGCTGGTGCCAGTGGAGGAGGGGTAGGCTGATACACTAGGGGTGGCCTACCTTGCTGTGCTGTGTAGCATTTAGAGACATTTTGTTGACACATAATAGAAAATAAAAAAAGAGAGATAAGGGTTGGGGTAAGAGGGAAAAAAGAGATAAAATTAGTACCATCATATGTGATATACAATGCATTAAGACAATTATGCATCTATTTTATCTGAAGTAATATATTTAAGTATACATCCTAGCAAATACCCACTATAACTACAGATTGCTGAAAATATTCCTTGAACTGTACATATATTGCACATATGCATGTTCCAATTATGCAGATTACAGTTAACAACAGGGCATTTATGCTACTTTTATAGAGTTTAATTTAATGTAAATATTATTAAAGAAATGCAGTATTGTATAGTTGTGACTTGTGGTATTTGAACACTCAACTTCTGACTACAGTCTTATATTTGACTCCTAAAGTTGGTTTGTGCTACACACTAATGCATGCATATTCCTTTTACAGTTAGGATATACATGCTCACTTTGCTACAACTGTATAAAAAATCCAAAACTCTAATTTAACTTTTAAAGCTACAATATTACTTCTCTTTTACTGCATACATACCACTTCCTTCCCTTAGTCTATCCATTGGAGCACCATGAGCCCATCTATTGAACTCAAATTCGGCATTAGCTGGGGAAAGAACAAAAAAGAGAAAAAGAGCATTATGCATACCAGTATTGCCTATATTTTGTTTTATAAATGTTACAAATACTCTCTTATTATCATACTTACACAGCTGTGGGATGGTTTCAAATCCAGTCAAGCAATGGTTGAGGCTATTCCTTTTGTGCATCTATAGGTAATGAAATTGATGTCTACACTATTCTTCAGTGTGTGGAATGTCAGTAACATGGGATGCAACCTGAGCCAAACTTCTCCATGCCTCAGACTTGTACTGGGAGGGAGAATAGTCCACCTGCAGATGCTTTTGGCTGTGGCTCTTTACCAGGAGTTAAGTAAGTATTCTGGACTCCTGTACATCACAGATCTGTGCCCTAAACTGGCCAGGTTTCCCACTAAGTCCAGACAAGTCTAACATCTGAATTAGCGCAATGGCAACAAATTCTTTCCTGCCAATTCCAGTTATCACGTTTACTGATAGCTCACAAACCCAAGCAATGATGCTAACCTCATTTGCACAATGTTATGTAGACATCAGCAATGCCAAGCAGGGATGAAATAAATATTTTTAATAGGAAGGTTAATCTAACACTTGACCTTAGTTTGAGGGGTGTTTGCTGATGTAGCTTGGAAATATATATTGAAATTGTAAGGTAACTGTTAGGTGAGTTAAGTTTGCAGACATGCACTGGGGCCATTATTGTCATGACCATACACATTTGTGTTTGGCTTTACACACTGATTAAATTGATTTTTAAAGTGTGGGATTCAAGCCTAGGCAAAAGGGACAAAACATTTTCTTGCACAGCCCTGATTTTCCAACTTTGCCACAGAAGAAGTGTTGCTCAGACATAGTCAAGAATCATTCATTAATACAGCTAACAGTTTGAGGTGTTACACATGTATGTGTGTGACCTGACAAGGTTCATGTATATAGATACATTTGCGCATGTGTCTTATGTAATTGTGAAGGCCATGCAAGTTCAGATAACAGAATTATACTTACATAACTGTAGCAGACAATATACTCTCAGTCATACATCTGAAAATGCAATAAGGGTGTTTTATCCCTCATACCTATAATTCATATCAGCTCCACTATCTATAGTGCTGTACATGAGAGTGAATACAATGTGGAGTGGAACCATAGTAAAAACATCTGGAATATCCTGTATTAGAAGCCAGGACCATGTATATGGCAGTCATTCACTTACACCTGTTACCACAAGAATGTTGAAATAACACTCGTTTATTTTTCAGTTCATTGTTTTAAAATGCACTGTCACAATAGTAAAAATAGTTTGCACACCTTGTACTGGTACCCTGGACCATATGTACTCCAGTCCTATGCTTACATCTGCTGCCAAAGGACTGACTACATGACATTTCCATAATTTCCTACTCAATTTTAAGTTCTCTGTGTTAACAGCCATGCAACACTGCTTAGCATGTTTGCATGGCTCCCAGCAGAATTAATTGAATGCATACAACATTCAGTTATTGGCTGTCTGCATCTTGTCTGCAGGTGTTCGATGACTGCAGGTGTTGGGGAACTTTGCTAACCGCTATGTGGTGTTCCATGATGGAAAGCAAAAATTGCAACATTGAATTGTTTTTGACCTTTGCACTTTTACCCACACCCTGTCTGCAGGTGCTGTGCAGGTGTTCTGTCTGCTTCCTGTGTGGTCTGCTAATCCTAGTTTGTGAACTGCTAAGCATCGTACAAATGAAATAAGCACAGGCAAACCTGGGATTCATTTTCTCCATTTTACTTGTTTGCACTAAGCTGCACACTGCACAATCACTGGCCAAAAATAAAATAAAAGGGAAAAGTAGTTGAAATGAAGAAAGCATTCTATAAATTAAACACTACAAATGTTTGTTAGTACACATGAAATATTTCTACATAGGTCTGGATTTAAACTCATATTCCAATGAACATTCAGAACACAATAAGGGTACTTTATCCCCCTTTGTCACACAAACAGATTTGCAGCAAAGTGAAATCATTGTGCATACAGCCATACGACCAACTGCAACATCATACACAGTACTAAGGAACCACTTAACTGTTATTTGTACATGTATTAATTTTGGACATAGTGCACTGAGTGATCACACAACCATTTATGACTATTGCTTGGAAAAATGCAGCTCTGTCTTACCCCTCTGTATTTGTTGCTCATTCTAGTCTTATCTGACCAGTAATTTTAGAAATGCAGTCTGTAAGACATTCTATATCACTATCCCCAAATGTGTGAGGATATTAAATGACAATAATATACAGCTGTCAACAAATGAAGGGGAGGTTGGATGTTAATGGACAGAACCTGTGCTGCTTACTTACATTTCCAACCTCAACAAAATTACTTCTGTACACTTTGTAAGTCTAAACTGACACACACACAGGAGGTAGGACAGTCTACATTGTTGTTGTGTTTTCCTTCTTACAGCAAGTAATTATTCACAGTTGCAATCCATTAGCAACAGACTCTGAGGGATTGCATGCACTAAGTTTACATCAGCCACATGGAACCAAGTAATTATGATTCAGCAATTCTAATGACCACTTCATTTGCAGCTTCACTGTGCTAACAGCCCTGAACCTATACCTTAAAAAGCCAACTGTGCAGCTAGGGAACCTGAAGTTTAGGGGACTTGTTTATGTGAAGAACACAGAAGAGACTATTGCTTTGGGATATATCAGCACAGAAGACTACTGCTGTTGTTGTTCTCCCTTGTTTTGCATCCGCCCTTGCTTTGTGTGTGAATGTAATATGTTACAACCACATAATTCCTGTTGTTAATATTTCAAATATCCAGACTGTTTTATGTTTCTCAAATGGGTAATGCTGAAGTGCTACCTTTTCTGTTTTAGCTGGGAGCAGTTTTTTCTTAGTTATATGATACTTATATGTATTATCCTTCTATTATGTTTTAGTACACCAAGGACTATAGCACCCAGGCATCTCAATCCCCTAAAAACCACCCTTCAGTGACCCTGAGAATCAGGCTGTTGTGGAAACTTTTAGGTGGAGATATGTCAGGCGGAGTCACATTTGGCAGCAGATAGTTGTAGATGTGAATGCAGTAGGTTAACGCAACAGGACATATGATCAGGTGCACCACAGGACCACTAACACAATCTCAACTGCATGGAGAAGAGCAGCTGCAGTGGCCAGTGATTGGATGGGTACTGAGGTGGACCCTGCTACAGAGCTACCACTAACAGCAAATGAAAAGTTCCTGTCCACTGCAAGGGATCCAGTCAGCTCCCAGGAAAGTGCAGAACAGCATGCCATTGACATTGGTGCTACTGTTTCAGGGACAGCAAGTATGTCCCAGGAGAAGCTTCCAGGTAGGCTTATGTATCTCAATTGTTAAATACTCTTGTATAGTAAAATATTTTCATCAGTAATTTAGTTTTTTTTAACAGGAAATTGGTTGGGGTGATTGTTGATTGCGACAGTTGACAGCATATTCTGATTAATTACATATGGGCTTAGACTGCACTTGTCATCCACGTTCTTGTTGAAAGTGTACTTAGTGGATATATAAAGGTAAAAAAATGTTACCCCATGTTACTGTTAATTGTGATGATGTTGTCCTTACCTTGGATAACATCTTCCAGGATGATCCAGGTCAGGAAGCCTACACTCATCTGCACATGGTAAGCCAAACATTTTTATGTCAGTACTGATAAGCAGTTCAAAGAAATATTTAGTTTGTGATGCTGGTGTCAGGAATATTGCATGTGTTGTTGTGCTGTATGTAATAGTGGCACCAATGTTAGTTTGTTAGCATATATTGGACTGTAGTAGATTAGCTACTTATTTTTTCCTGTGTTTGTTGCTTATTATCACAGGTGATTCTGACAGTGGAAGTGTGGGACTTCTACCACATGATGTCAGAGTATCAGCAGACTCTGATAATGATGGTGACCAAACGGAGACACAGTTGGGGGTGCAGAGGTTCAATATGACACTAAGTTTGACATACAGCCAACCTCTGTAGTTCCATCAGACACAGCCGGTAGGCCTATGCCTGTCCATTCCAATAACCCATCCGATATTGGACAGGTGGAGGGTGAGACAATCAATCAGGGAAGTGTGGTTACTGTGGCTTCAATGCCTGTTGACTCTGGCCATAGTCAAAATGTGGCTGAAGGAGAGTTGTTAGGGCTGCTCAGAGGAAGCCTGCTGTCCATCATCCACCTGATCCAGGTGTCTCTTCCTGTGCCACTCAACATATGTTTAGGGCCATCATAGAGGCAAAGGCATATTCCCATAGATCTGCTAAAGAAATGCTTATGGTTGTAGATGTGGCTCAGGCTGATATACATGACTGCCTCCACTGTGTTGCCAATTCAATGGAATAGGCAGTGTAAGTGATGGAACATCTATCTATTGGGAGGGAAACAGTATCCTCATGGGCATAGCTCAGGCACATCATCTGCTATTAACTGATGTGGCCGGGCCCAATCACGCTCACATACTGGCAGTACTTCCACTACTCAATCATTGGTTGAGATGTAGACACCCAGATGTGGCAGGCAATAGGTTCAAGGTCCTGGGTGTCCTCATGAGGGGAGCTCATCTTGCAGACATCAGTCATGTTCAGGAAGCAGCAGTGCATCTGACCATGGGCATGGATGTGTGACTACAACTCCTGGCAGAGTCAGTTCTCATGGTCAGGTATGGGAATGATGAACTGCCACCTCTACCATACATGGATCACACCTATCTGATATATAAAGACATAGATCAAGTGCAAAGCTTGGTTGTGTTCATGAAGACACTCACACACCAATTTCAGCTGGAAGACCCATACAAACACACACAAAATAGTTACATGATTCAGCCATGAAACTTATCACTCAGTTTTTCTCACTGGCCATTTGTTACTTTATCCAAATGTCTGCCTGGTTCTCTTTCTTAAGCACACATCCCCCAAATGACCTTTTGTGTCAGTGTAGGCTTCCTGCCCCCTCCACACAACACTCTGTTCAAGTGATGATAACTGTACCATATCCCTGTTTTCTGTCTTTTGGATTCAAGTATACATAAGCTTTGTGTCTGTTACTTAGGGTGATAGCTGATTTAGTGCTCAGTATAACTGCATTTGTGATGTTGAACTGGTAATTGTACCTTTGGCTTATATTGGTCTTAGAAAGTTAGACAGTTGTTAGCATCAAACATTTTTTTGCATCAGTATTGTTAATGATCCAGTGAGGGCTGTGAAGTCTGAAAATGAAATGCATCTCATTACTGTCTAACTTCTCTCTTTAATGATTTTCCAGTAGAAATATATGGTGCTAATCTGAGGACATTTGGTGACCACCAGTACTTTTGAGAGGTATGACTGTGTGAATCTTTGATGCCTAAGGCCTACTACTTAATAGTGGACTCATATAAGCCACCATACCTCTCAAGTGTACCTCATTATGAGGAATGCACCTCATTTGGGGTCTTAAAAAGTTCATGCTCCTCGAAGTTCTTCAAAGTTCCACATTGAAAGAGTCTGTCACACATTCAGTGTTAGGAATTTATTTTAACTGAAATCCATTGTAAATAGAAATTAATCATGTTAATTCATTAAATGATCTTCATTATAAGTAAAACCAGCATATTTTAACCATCCTATGCCCTTCCTAGTTGAAGTTGTTAGTAAGCCATTAGTATGTGTTCCACATTTTGCCCATTTGTTTCATATTATGAAGGCGAGTGTTCCTCATTTTGGAGATGGAAGGTTGAGAGCTATGTAAGCCCCATAAGTCTCTGCTGTCACATGTCAAGGTCATTTCTGCACAAATCACCCACATTTTACTTGCTTACACTACCAAGTAACAACATGCAAGGATATACCATTCATTCATATTATTATACAATACACTCCAGGTTCAACAGTTACCTTGTAAATCCAGCAGTTGCAACAGTTTTAGTTCACAGCTGACTCTGTCTGATGCTAGCAGTACACAGCCATTATATGGGTAGGTAAAAGTTGTGATTGTTGCCTGGCATCAATGTTACATATATATATATATATATATATATATATATATATATATATATATATATGTGTGTGTGTGTGTGTGTGTGTGTGCATAGGAGGAAGGTTTTAGTCCCTTAGGTGGTGTGTGAGTGTGTTATGCATTGCCTCTTTGCCAGTGTGAGGGCATATTGAGTACACCTATGTCTGCCTAGACCCACAGCAGCTGCTGGCCCTCTGACTCCTTACCTGCGTATGGCTGTGGTGACATTGCCTTTGGTGGTGGCATTTGTGCCCCTTCCCCTTGTTGATCCAGCTAAAGATGTTTTCTCAGGATGATGTTGTGTACCATGGCACACACATTGACTATTTTAGTACATGTATGTGGATTGTTCTGCAGGCTCCCCCAGATGAATCTAGGCACTGGAACTGCAACTTCAGTAGCCCAAACACATGTTCTATGATATTTCTGGTTTGAGTGTGTGGCTCATTATGACATTCGTCAGTGGGGTGTGTCTGCATTTCTGATGGACATCATCAGCCACTGTTCCAGTACATAACCTGCATCACCCAGTAAATGACCTTGTGGGATATCAACCTTAGTGAACATTTGATACACTTGGGAGGTTTGCCAGATATGTGAGTTGTGGTAAATGCC